>NW_010539844.1:34171-42560 GCF_000687285.1 Phaethon lepturus
AGACGGGATAGGGTCTTCTGGATCTTGGCTTGCCTATCTGGCTGTCCAGGTTCCCAGTTCATGATAGTCTCCCATGCTGGGGTTGCTTTTCCTGTAGGGCCCCCAGCTATTTGCTTTTGCAGCAGCCTTTCAGAGGAGAGGTGGCCGTGGCCTCCCTGGTCTGGCCAGGGGATTGAGTGCTGCACTGCACAGAAGTCTCCTTCCCTCCCAGTCTTGCTGTCAGAGCCCAGAAGGTGCTCCAGAGTTTCATGGTGCATCCCCAAAACCAGGGGATGACTTCCCTTGAAGTCACGGCCACATCTTAGAACAGTGGCATTCTGTCACCACAAGGTCCCCTTGGACAGGAACACCTGCATTTCCGCCCTGGATCTTTCATTCTTTGTTCCCTTCCTACATGCTCTCTGCTTTCTTCCTCAGTCCTTGGCCCCAGAGAAGTTCCCGTTGATGAAGACAGTTGTTGCCTCTGGTGCAGCTGCCCTGCATTTTACATCTGACTCTTCAAGTTTTTTGTCTGATATCATGTCCCTCTTTCCTCCTTTTATTTTAGGTTGAATGCAATTCACGTCTTGACCCAACCAAAACTACCCTTCTGAAGGTGAGTGCCACACCAGAATCATTCCAGCCTGCCCAAAGACATTATTTTTGCTGAGGCCAGCTCCACTTAGGTTTTTGTCTTCCTTACATTTAGCTTTAAGAAGTTTCTGGACAGTCATTCAGAGCTGTGTTCTCTCCTGCATGGAGCCAGACTTGGTAGAGAAGAGTTTGTCAGGGGGTTCCTGAATCCCTGCTTTATGGCCACTTCTCTGTTACTTTCAACCAGCAGGGAAGACCTGCTGAGAGTTAGCAGTGGTGCCCTGCCTCCACCCTGCTCTCTGCCAGCAGCAACATCACTTTTTCTAGCTTTATACCACTCCTTCCCATCCTCACCTATGGCCGCCCACAGTGGGCTGGACAGCTGCTGTATAGAAGTGGAAAGTGACAAGTTTGGGAAGAGTGGCAGGAGGAGCCGGGACAGTGGGGGGTTACTCGTGGGTGTCTAGAGTATGGCCTGAGATTGCTTGGTAATGCGGCCTCCAAGGTGCTGGGTTCCTTCTGCAACAGGCTTCCAGAAGATGTATCACCAGGCCTTGCTTTGGCTTTAGGGACAAGATGGTACAAGTGTGCCTCATGTAGCAGTGCAGCCTGGTGCCACCAGCTCCAGTGGGGTGGGCAGTGCTGGCATGGTGCTGGGGTTGTCCTCCTAGGGTGGGAAGGATGGTCCAACCTCCCTTTTGTTTCCTGTTGCAGATGGCCGACTGTGGGGGCCTGCCCCAGGTGGTTCAGGTGAGAAATGCCTCCTGACTCTCCCATGGCATTTGAGTTATACAGAGTCCCTTGCTCTGCTCACACTAAAGCCACCCTTTCTGTTTCCTCAGCCTGGCAAGCTGACTGAAGCCTTCAAGTACTTTGTGCAGGGAATGGGCTACAGTAAGTGGCAAACACAATTTTCTGGTTGGGAGTGGGGTGGTTGTGAAGGGAATTCAGCCTTTCTGGTTCATCTGAGCCCACTGGCATCTGTGTCCCCACCCATGAGTTAGTGTGGTTGCCAGGAGATCCATCCACTCTGGAAAATTAACTAGTGTGCTAACAAGACTTAGTCGACCAATATTGTGCCCTGACATGTGTTTAATCCACACTGCAACTGCATTGGTGACCCCTTTTTGGTTGCTGGTGTTGGTAAAACCTGTAAGTCCGTCTTTGTGCCAGTCCAGAAAAGCATGCTCCCAAGAACAGTAAATCTTCAGAAATCTTCTATGCATACCCTCTCCGGAGGGGAAGGACTTAGCAGTACAGCTTTACGGTTGCAGTGGGTACATGAGAGGTCTTTCCTTTCTCCTCAGACATACCTATTTCTTTCAGACTCTCACCAGGGGTAAGCGATATCTCAGAATGAAACCCTCTAATGGCAGAACAGAGAGCTGGGTGACTTCTGAGACACCCGGGGAGCCCAGAGGGAGCTGTGCTTTGATCCAGTGCATGCCCTGCCCTGTGGCTTTCTCCTTGTGCTTGGAGGCAGAAGACATGGTCTCCTCAATGCGTCAGGCTGACAGCTGTTCAGCTCCCCTGCCCTCGGTACTCCAGAGACTGGGGGACTTCAGGAGAAGGGCTTCTCAGTGCACTAAAGCAACTTGTCGCCATTGCAGGCACCTTGGTGCAGCTCTGTCTTGCCTAGCCAGGGGCCAGGGCTAGGGATTCCTTTCTGTGGATGATGAACCTTCAAAAGCTGGAATTATGGGAGGGTTGGTTGATGTGGCTGGTCAATGATTAAGCATGGCCACTGTGGCAGCTGTGAGATTCCCAGTGGTCTCCACAAGGCCAGAAGTTCTTTGCCAACTCATGAGTGTCAGGGCTCAGAAGAAGCTGTCCTTTTTCTTAGAGCTATGTGTAGTTGACATGAATGTAGTAGGAAAATTGTGTTTTCCAAGGCTGGCCAGAAGAGCCTGGTCCTGCAGAGGAGGGTGTCATGTGAGAAGGCTCCCTCAGCCTCACAGCCTGAGAGCAATTTCAATGTTCACATCTCTTGTGTTCCTGGTGTTAGTAAAGTCAGCAAGTGCTGTCATCAGAGCAAGGACTTCAGCAGCACTTTGGGGGCCAAATCTCTTGCAAATAGGTTGCGCAGCACTGGGGAAGGACAGGGGGTACTCTTCTGCTTCCAGAATTAGTAGGTAGTCCCAGAATGGTTTTCCCAGCTTTGGTGGGCAAGACTGTGTTGCCATCGCTGAGCTTGACCAGCAAGGCCTCCTTTCTTGGGGAGAGCAAGAGGGAAGCAAATCAGCAGCTTGCCATTTCTAGAAATGCACAAGCCAGTTCCTCAACAGCTATTCTTGTGCCTTCTGCACATTGGCTGAAACAGTTGGACCTGCCTGTGCTGACGCTGCAGGTGGAAGGTAATGCCTTGCAGGAGGCTTGTAGCAGGAATCTGATGCTGTCAACTCAAGGAAAGACATGAATTTCTGTTCCATATCTGGAGTTACAAAGTATACCCCAGTTTCCCTGCCATAGGAAAATGACATCTCTGTTGAGCAGTTGTGGTGTGTGCAGTGGGGAGGTAGGGTCACCAGGTACATTGCAATTTCCAGATGAAGGCATTGAAGAGATCTGCATGGATTTTTGAGTCAGCTTGGCATCTCCCTGAGATGCTCATTAGCAGCTGTTTTGACAAATAGTGGGAGCTTTCAGTGTTTCAGTGCAGTGTGTGAGCTGGGAGTGGAAGGGAAAGTAGCTGGGGATCCCAGGAGCAGTGCAGCTGCTAGTCACACACCACAACTAATTGGCTCTTTCCTGTATTCATCCCTTTCCTTGTCTCATGTTGTTTCCAGTCCCTTATGTGCAGCTCAGCCACCTAAGCACTGAGTCAGGTACCTTCAACTGTGCATCCGCCTCGGCCCAAGTCTGTGTACTGAGTTGAATGATTCTTCGGGTGCATTGCTCTGTCTCAGCATGTCCTGCTGGCCTGCTGCGGGCTAGGCTGATCCATTGTACAACGTGTATGCTGTGGGTTTTCACCTTTCATTTGTATTTTGTTGATTGTTGCATGACTTCAGCTCTGTGGTTTTCTAGAGTGATGAGACTGACTTTCAAAAGGTCATCTGTACAACAGCTGCCTTGGTTTGCACAGACACTCACCATGACTGCACTTGCAAATGATCAGTGACACTTCTGGCATTTGCTCACCTTGGACCTTTTGAAATTGGGCCTTAAACATTTTGCTTTAGACATGCAAAGACTTAATTTTGGTGGTGAAGAGTGAGTTTTCTTCCTGCGGGTACAGCTCTTTTTGTGCTTACCCAGTGACACATATCTGAGTGACTGTGATACGTGCCCTAGGAACTTCTTCCTTTTCTAAGTCCCACACTTGTTCTTTCTTGCAGTGCCAGCAGCTAGTATGACCAGGCTGATGCGCTCCCGTACTCACTCCTCCTCTAGCGTGGGCTCTGGCGAGAGCGTCCGCAGCCGGTCTCATACCAGCAATCATGGTGAAGGAAGTGCTGGAACCCCAGAAGGAATTGACCTCCAGGATGCACCTCAAACCATGGAAGTATCCTGTTAGGCAGGAGCCCCTCTTCTGGATTCAGACAACTCCACTCGCCCCACTGAACCCACTCAGAATCTAGCATTTCATCCAACATGGCATTAACTGTTCTCTCTAACCTGTGCATGCCCATCTGAGCTGCCACTTCCTTGGTAGTCTGTACTTGGCATTACTTTGGTCCTTTCTGTATGCCTTTGGCATCAGAACCTCTTTAAAACTTGTTAACATTCCGCAGTCTTAGTAAGTCATGTTACTGTACATGCTGACGCCATCTCCTGTCTGTGCTGTATATCAATCCAGATGACAGCTGTTGTCTCCCCTGTTCATTTAAATATAATTTCTGTGGCTTTGTGAGTTTAGAATTGCTTTCTAGTTGTGCTTCTGCTAAAGGACCCTTGTGGTGCAGTTGGTATGGCATCTGTGGGATGTAGGAAAGCAAGACCATGATGATGTGAAAATCCAGGTGCTGGAGTAAGCTATGCTCTTTGGCAGAGCTGTGCCTGGAGTGCAGAACCCACCAGAAAGTCTTTGTGTTCCCAGGACGCTTGGCATGCCAGGCAGCCATGGGGAAAACAGATGATCAGGAATACTGTCTTGGTCTCATCTCTGTATGTGTGTTAAGAAAGAGCAGAGTGATTTCTTACCTGAGCCTCCTGAAAGGGCAAAGCAATTAACAAGTAAACTTACACTAACCGAGGTGCACTATTAACCGAGTACAAGGGATTAAACTACAGCAGCCCTGGCTTCCAGACCGCCTCTGCTGAGCCTCCGCCTCTTCTGCAGAAGGGCCAGAGGCAGTTAACACCTAGTCACTGTTCTACTCCGGCACAGGTGAATCTTTAACATCAAGTAGGTTGTGAAACGGGCAGCAGTGCCCCATGCCAGGTGGAGATCCAGCAATCATCTCCTGCACTGCCAGCTCTGCTTCCCGCTGCTGCCAGCCCCAGGCAAAGTGTCTGCACAGGGCATTAACTGAGGCTCAGGAAATACCAGTGAATGTAAATGACCCCAGCAGACGCACATTCGTGTGAGTCAGAGTCAGGTCAGAAGTGTGAGCAGTGAATGCCTCCGTGCAGCTACTATTTATTGTCTTTGTGGAATTCACAATTCTGCTGCCTTTTTACATCTGGCCAGGTCACAGAGGGCGGAGGCAAATGCCTGCTGTGTGCCAGCTGTTAATGGGAGAAAAAGGATGAGTGGTCAGGCTACTATAGGTCTCAATGGATGAGGAAAACATCCTTTCTTAGCTGTTGAGAAGTCCTGACTCACTGGGAGCCAGCTCCTCTGAGGGTCACACTCATGTTCTGCTCCATTTCAGGTAGGGAATGGGACTGGGAGGCTCTGCCTGAGAGGGACTTTGTACCAGTTATTAAATAAAGCTATAACTGAGTTTCATTGTTACCCTGTATGTTCGTGGTGTTTCTCTTGGCACGACCCGACACCCCTTCCGTTTTTGTCAGTTTTGGTGTCTTCTATCGCAAGAGGCAAACTTTCCCATGGAAGGGGCAGCACTGCCCACCTCTTTGCAAGAGGTGGGAACAGTGTGGTCGGGGGCTCCCGCGTCCCCTGGAAGAGGCTGTCTAAAGGTGCTGCAGAGCTGGCTTCTGCAAAAACGCAAAAAGAAACTTAGAGCATTGACAGCGTGGAGACTAACCAAACAGGTTTGCTGCAAAACAGGAACACCGCCAGAATTGCCTCCGAAGAAAGGCGAGCGCTAGGAACTGCCTTCCCTGGTGAACAGTGCTCTGCACCAGTGTGTTTTACAGGTATAACACAAAGTAAACCTGTGACAGATTAGCCTGTGACAGCCCGTGACACGAACAGGCAGAGGGCAGTTTGGAAGGCAGCACGTCTGTTCGCACGTCTGCCCGCTGCGCTGCAGCCAGGTGCAGGTGGAGCAACACGCAGCAGCCAGGCGTTAACACAACAACCGTTTCTTCATCTTCTGCTTTTCAGATCCAGCTTTTGCTCTCAAGTTTCAGAAGTCTGTCATACTTTCACAGAAAGCTAGCTGGGACTGAAGAGGGGTTAAACGGTTGGTCACAGATTAGTCCTGGTCTCAGTGTCATGCCCAGGGGGTAGACTCCTTCAGCCTCATGTTTTGGGGAAGGTCTGTGCGGGAGAGGTTATTGCTGGAAGTGAGACAAAGTGTTTTCATGAATCACAAACTGACTGAAAAGTGAGAAATGGGAAAAATTGGCCAGCTGTGTTAATGAGTGGGTAGTGAAGTGACAAAAAGTGATTAAATGAACCAGAATATCAGTTTGGGTCCATAGAAGGCGGGAGGCTGTCAAAGAGACCAGGCCACCAGATACCACATGAAGTTCATGGCTGCAAGTGCTGGATGCAAAGCTATGTAGCCAAGAGAAGAGCTGATGTAGCGCTGTGCTTCACTGCCAGCTGACTACACTGAGAAATGATTCTTTGCGTTTCCTTATGAAAATGCAGCAATGGACCAAAAGAAAGGCAAACACAATTATTGAAATGACACTGGAATGAGTTAGAGGAAATGACACCACAGCAGGGGTTGGTGCGAGCTCACAAGTGCTCCTTACCATGACGTGGAGCAGGAGAGCTCAGAGCTACAGGCTGCCCATGGACAAGGAACCCAGGAGAGTAAAGAGATGAGACTTTTAGTAGTTTGGAAAGGGGATGATCAAGAAAAGAGTTTTGTTGCCATGGTTGTTCATAGGCATAAGCAAGGCAAGATTTGTAATGAGGGTTGTCATAGATTCTATTGCCCCATGGGTAACTGGAAAAAGTAAACTCGTTTTCACATAAGCAAGTACTTTTCCTAGTAAAAATACAAAAATCAAAGCTAAATAGAAGGTGAGAAATGAGTTGAATAAAGGACAAAATGCTTCTTTGTGTGGCAAGAGCAGTGTGAACCAAATCCAGGAGAAGAGCTGGAGCTTGGGACAGGCTTCCCTGGGCGGGGATCCCAAACCACACCAGTGCTGGTCCCACTAAGCTGGGTGTGAGCTGGACACCCTCGGGCTGGGAGGGACACGGCTGTGCATTTCCACACCTCGAGAGGCTACACCGAGGTTGGGGTCGGTCCCTGTAAAATACCGTCGTGTTTCTCCTGGGTATGCTGGCATGCCCGGGGAGCGGCTCGGCTGGGTGGGCCGGCAGGTGGAGCTGGCGCTTTCCAGCTGTCCCGCACCATTAGGACTGGATCCCCAGTTGCTCAAAACCTTGGGACAAGCTCATTCAGAGGCACTCCCAGCCCAAGCTCCCAAATCTTTGTGTTGGTAAAAGCGTGCATCCTTTTCTTCAGCAGCACGAGGTGGGGCTCCCCCAGCGCAGCTCTGCTGAAGGATTGTCTGGGGTCACTGACAGAAAAACACTTCTCACAGCCATGGGCTGAGCTGTCTGCCTGGCAGCTGCTCAGAAGCTGGAAGGTGCTGTACGTTCCCCAGAAAACTGCAGTGCTTGCGGGAAGGCAGCTTCGCTCTGCTGACCTCAGCCCCGCAGCTCCAGCCATGGCGACAGGCAGCCCCTGCCCAGCCCGGAGCGTGCTGCACACTCACAACTGGACATGCTCCTTGGTGAAAGGTGATGGAGCCAAACTCTTCTTGGCAGTGCCAGATGATGCTGCAAGGAGTAAAAGTGAAAAATTTTGGTTTGGGAGGCTCACAACTGATACTGGGATTTTCCTAGTTTTTAAGCCAGGAGGGCGGAGCAGCCATGGGGTGAGGGATGGGGAGAGATGTCCATCCTCGGAGATTTTCAAGATGGAGCCACAGCCAAGCTAGTGTAACTGGTGTCAGTCACGCATTGAAGAGGAAGCAGGACTGGGGCTGTCCAGGGCTCCTTCCCCCAAAAACCTCCATTATTTGATCTTAATTCCTGAAACAACCTGCAGCGCCAGTTGCTGGGGCTTGCTTTGTGTGTCCGTCCTTGTTGGATCCGAGGCGCATAAGCCGGCACGTTCTGCCGCCGCTGCCCGCTCGTGGCGTGGGGCTGCCCAGCAAGGGCTGGGGGAGGGCAGCTCCCAGGTGCATCCTGCAGCCAGAGAAACCCGTGAGCACGTGTCCGCCAGCCCTGCGTGCTGCATTCCCACCCATGTGTTAAGGCAAAGCCCCCTGGCCCAGCGCCCCTGCCCAGGTCGCAGAGGGGGACTGGGGGCCCCATTTTATTCTCCAGCGCTAACCCATGAAGGTGCAGCACTGGGCTCGGGGCAGCTGAGCCGCTTTTGGGACCGGGCACGGCACACCAAGGGCTGTCCCTCACAACCCCGGGGACCCCAGTGGGGCTTCACCACCAGTTCCGGGAGCGAATGAATCTTCTCCAAAACATCACCAGCCCCTTGCA
>NW_010539845.1:0-6164 GCF_000687285.1 Phaethon lepturus
GCGGATGATCAGCATAGATGGTGTTGCAATCAGTGTACTGATACAGACCATCGGATCAGGAAGACGTAGATGACGTCTTCTTCAGACAACTGGGACAAGCCTCCCATTCACAAGCCCTCATCCTCATGGAGGGCTTTCACCACCCCAATATCTGCTGGAGGAACAACACAGCAGGGCAATAACAAATCTACAAGGTTTCTGGAGTGTATTGGTGACAACTTCCTGACATAGGTGACTGAGGAACCAACAAGGAGAGGTGCTCTGGTAGACCTCAGAGTTGCAAATAAGGAAGCACTTGTTGGGGATGTGAAGGTAGAGTGCAGCCTTGGCTGCAGTGACCATGAGGTGGTGGAGTTGAAGAACCTGAGAGAGAGGAACAAGACAAAAAGCAGCATCACAACCCTGGAGTCAGAGTCAGCCTGGATTCACAAAGGGGAAATTACTCCTCATCGGCTTGATAGCCTTCAACGATGAGGTCACTGGCTTGGTGGATGATGCAAGAGAAGTGGCTGTTGTTTATCTCTACCTTATTAAGGCTGTCAACACTGTCTCCCACAACACCCTCATTGGTGAGCTCATAGACGAGAGGTCCGTTCCATACTTTTATGGCTTAGATAGATGGACAGTGAGGTGGACTGAAAACTGGTGGAGCTACTGGGCCCAGAGGCTTGTGATCAGTGGCACAAAGTCCACTTGGAGGCAAGTCACTAGTGGGTACCGCAGGACTCAATGTTGGGGTCAATACTGTTCATCATCTTCATTAATGACCCTGAGGGTGTGGCAGAGCCCACCTTCAGCAACCTTGCAGATGGTACAAAACTAGGAGGAGGGGCTGATGCACCAGGTACTTGGACAGTTTGGAAAAATGGAGGGACCTCAAGAAATGGAAATGCAAAGTCTTGCATCTGGGGAGGAATAACCCCGGGCACCAGGACAGATTGTGATCTGATTAGGATAGAAAACAGCTTTGCAGAGAAGGGACTGAGGGTCATGGTGGACACCAAGTTGTACATGAATCAACAGTCTTCCTTGGTTGCAAAGAAGGCCACCGGCCTTCTGGGCTGCATTAGGCAGAGCATTTCCAGCAGGTCAAGGGAGGTGGTCCTTCTCCCCTACTCAGCACTGGTGAGGCCCCATGTGGTGTCCTGTGTTCAGTTCTGTGCTCCCCGCTGCAGGAGATATACAGACATATTGGAGAGAGTCCACCAAAGAGCCATGAAGATGATGAAGGGACTGGGGCATCTATGGTGTGGGGAGAGGCTGAGAGATTGGGGACTTTTCAGTCTGGAAAGCAGAAGGCTCAATGGGGAGGGATGTGTGGATCTTATCAATGTATATAAATACCTTGAAGGGAGGGTGCAAAGAGGGTGGAGCCAGGCTCTTTTCAGTGGTGCTCAGTGCCAGGACAAGAGGCAAAGGGCACAAAGTGGAACATAGGAAATTCCATTTAAACATGAGAAAAATCCTTCTTTATTGTGTGTGGTTGAACTCTGGGAAAGCCTGCCCAGAGAGGTCATGGAGCTTCCATCTTTGATGATAATCAAATCCAACTGGACACAGCCCTGGGAAACCTGCTGCAGTGATTCTACTTTGAGCAGAGGGGTTGAACTAGATAATCTCTAGAGGTTCCTTCCAAGCTCAACCATTTTGTGATTTGTGTAAATTCTGCTGCTGGTGTGGCCGGGGGAGTTTGTGCTCCTCAGCTTTGTGACAAGTGCCCATGAACTGGTCTTGTCTCCCACAGACCTTCCATTGCCTGTTTGCCAGGACCATCAGATGGGCTAAACTGCTCACCCAGCTGGGAAACATCACCACCAGGCTGCTTTCCTCACCTTTACCAGGGACAAATGCTCCAGGAGCCAGAAGCTTTTTGCTCAGAACCTTTTTCCTGAAATCCTCAACCATCTGGAGGCCAAACCTGGGATGTTTCTTGCGGTTGGTGGGAGACAGGCTGAGCCTATAACCTGGGCAGTGGGGATATCCTCAAGACACTTAGGTTTTCTACTGATTTGGGCAAACTGAACCTGGAGACACACTCCTCAGCCAGAGACGTGGATATTTCCAGCTTCAGTGCCAAGCACTGCAGCATTAGAGGGAGATGAAAAGGGCCTGGAGGCAAAGATGCTTCCTTTCAGGCAGGTCATTTACTGTTTTACGTTTTTTATCCTTGTTCTTCCCTTCTGGGTCAGTGAGAAGTGACTCAGATAGGAAAGTATCTCTTGTTCATTGGATTAAGTCTTAAAGGAACATAGGGGATCATTAGAGCAGGTGACAGCTAAGCTGAGCAAGTGATTTACATTCCTGCATTGTTAACAATGCCTTGGAAAGCTGGATGGAGCAAATAATCTCAAAACAAGTGGTTAGTGCCTCAGTCAGTCAGGGTTGATGGGAAGGGAAAAGATACCAGCTTGAAAGCAAAAAGAAAAAAAAAAGGAAACTAGAAAAAATTGATAGGGAAGGAAGACAAATTCCCACTGGTTATAAATATATGATCAATCCTTTCTATGCACATTATGAACAGAGAGAGAGAACACACTTTAGTAGTTATTAACTTGCATAAGATTTCACTGTAGGACTTCTGTATCCATGTCCTGGCCACTGGCCAGGCAAGTGATAAATACGGAAGTCCCACCCAGAAAGGGTTAAGTGCTACACAGAGGTTAGTCTAAATAATAACCTAGACATAAGAGGTACCTGCATTGAATTCAAAGGAAAAAAAAAAAAAAGAAACAAGTTAAAAAAAAAAAAGGCAGGTGAGTCATTACATACAGGGAACAGGATTCCTTATAAAAATAAATCAGCTTGTTCCCTACCTTCCTGTCCTGGTGAGTACACAAAGCATCACTAATTCTCAGGCACAGAACACATGCCTGGAGCACAGGGGATAGCCATAGCAAGGTCAGGTGGGAATTTGGGAAGAGCAGCCAAGTTAATGAAACCCTTCGGACTTGCGGTCTGGTCTGATCTGTCTGTCCCAGGTCCTGCAGTAACCAGCATCCCTCATGTCCCAGTCCAGTACCAAGGTGGAAACCAGTGTGGAAAGAGCTGCCAACCTTTCTGTACCCATCTGCGGCTCCAATCTATAGCAGACTGACCTGCTACCAGGTGTGAAAGTCACAACTCTCTGCTCAGCTGGGTGCTTTGAGCCTATGGCTTGTCAGATTGAGGAGACACATGCCCTTTCCCCAAGGGAACTTTCCAACAGCTCGGTTCCAGGAATTACCCGACCTTTAAGTGCTTGAGAGAGGGCTGAAGTGTCTTGCAAGGATGTGCCAGTATAATGGTTTTAAAGCCAGGCAGAGACATGTTGGATCTTGGCCATACATTGTAGGGAATTGTAGTAAAATCAATTAGTAGGAATAAGGCTGCTGTGACTAATGAGCTAATGAGGGATGCCTGAGTGGAAATGTCTCTAAGCGAGCTGCAGGGTTGGATTCCTGATGCATTATTCATAGGGATAGGCTGGATTCAGGCTTGGCACTGTTTGTTTTTTACTTTGCTTTTCCAGGTTTCTCTTTAACTTTTAAAAACGTTCCTTATCAATGGAGGCAATGGAGGAGAGCAAAGATATCTGTTTAATTCCTCTCTTTTAGTGGCTCTCGTCTCTGAAGAATTGCAGTTTCTATGAGAGATAGATGGGGACATGATGTGTCAGAGGTGAAGTTTATGGTAATTTAATCCCTGGCACTCTTGCACACTTGATTAGTCTACCCCATCCTTGCTGCTGGCTTACTTAAGTGACTTTCATCATTGACACCGTTTTGAAGCTGCCAAGAGAAAACTGTGAATTGTTTGAACAAATCTCCTCTTTGGCCTCTCTAATACAGAGCTTATATTGTAGTTATGATCAACCCTACAGCATGCATTAACTTGATATCTAAAATGGGGAAACTGAGGGTAATTTTCCAAGGTCAGGTAGCAAATCATTGACAGAGCTTGAAATAAACTTCTAAGTATGTGGCTTTCAGGTCAGCATTCACTCCTGTTTCTTCTAGGAACTCAGGCACCTCCTATCAGGGTTGCACAAAAATGGCAGAGGAGCACTGATGAAAAAAGAGTATTAACTAGTGGTTAAACCATGTGGAATACAATGCTGGCTCTGTTTCTGGAGTTGCTACTACCTTGCTCCATGAGCCTAGTTAACCTATCTGCATCTCAGCTTCCCTATGTCTGATTTTCAGATAATAATGTTTACCCACTTTACAGGAGTGTTTTTGGGTTTAACCTACTTGTAGGTGTGCAGCAAAAGATGAGCACTAGTGTACAGCAACACTGTCATGTCAACAGCCTTCCACATCTGCCTTTGAATCCAATCATAGTTTTCATCATACACCTGTCTGCTATGGAAAACTCTGGGATCCCTAGGAGACAGATAAAAAGCTGATTAGAATCAAGAAAATAGTTTAAAATTATCAAGTCTGGAGCACAAGTCTGGAGCACAGGTTATTTTTCTGGAGGACAGATTATTTTTTCCTCCTTCCTTCTAGTTCCAAGCAGTGACATAGGAAGAAACAGATGCGTCCAGTCTATTAACACATGGCTCCGTGACTGGTGCCACTGCTACTATTCTAGTTTTTTTGATAATGGGACGACCTACACGGCACCTGGCTTACTGGCATCAGATGGGATTAACCTTTCTCAAAGGGGGAAGAAGCTAGCAAGCGAGCGGCGCTTATTGACAGGGCTTTAAACTAGATTTGAAAGGGGAGGGGGATAATATCAGGCTCACTCACGACAAGCTGTGGGCTGACACACCAAGGTTAGAGGGACAGGGTGCTAGCGAGGCCCCTCAGCCTGTTGCACCAGGAAAAGACCTCAGAGGGTGTTCCCCTAAGAAGGTGACACAGCCAACAGCCCAGCTGAAGTACCTCTACACCAGTGCACACAGCATGGGCAATGAACAGGAGGGGCTGGAAGCCACCGTGCTGCTAGAAAGCTATGACCTGGTCACCATTACTGAAACTTGGTGGCACGAATCCCATGACTGGAGTGTGGCTATTAGGCTGTTCAGAGGGGACAGGCGAGGAAGGAAGGGTGGAGGTGTTGCCCATCAAGAAATGGATAGAGTGCGAAGAGCTGTCTCTGAGGAATAGCCACGAGCAGGTCAAAAGCTTATGGGTAAGAATCAGGGACTGAGGCAACAAAGGGAACCTTGTGGTTGGTGTCTACTACAGGCCACCTGACCAAGGGGGGTCTTATTGACGAAGCCTGGAGACTGGAAAAAGGGAAACATTGCACTCATCTTTAAAAAAGGTAGCAAGGAGGACCCTGGGAAGTACTGACCCATCAGCCTTACTTCTATGCCTGGGATGATCATGGAACAGATCCTCCTAGAAGCTCTGCTAAGGCACATGGAGGACAGGGAGGTGATTCAAGACAGCCAGCATGGCTTCATCAAGGGCAAATCCTGCCTGACCAGCTTAGTGGCATTCTGTGATGGAGTCACCACATCAGTGGACAAAGGTTAGAGCTACCAATGTCATGTATCTGGAGTTCTGTAAGGCCTTTGACACGGTCTCCCACAACATCCTTCTCTTTAAATTGGAGAGATATGGATTTGATGGGTGTTCTGTTAAGTGGATGAGGAATTGGTTGGGTGGTCACACCCAGAGGGTAGTGGTCAACGGATCAATGTCCAGATGGAGATTAGTGAACAGCGGTGTCCCTCAAGGGGTCCGTATTGTGACCAGTACTTTCATATCTTTGTCAAGGACATACACAGTGGGATCAAATGCACCATCAGCAAGTTTGCAGATGACACCAAGCTGAGTGGTGCAGTTGACACACCTGAAGTATGGGATGCCAACCACAGGGACCTGGACAAGCTTGAGGCATGGGCCCATGTGAACCTCATGAACTTCAACAAGGCCAAGTGCAGGGTCCTGCACCTGGGTCGGGGCAACCCCTGCTATCAGTACAGGCTGGGGGATGGAGGGATGAAGAGCAGTCCCATGGAGAAGGACATGGGGGTCATGGGGAATGAAAAGCCGGACATGATCCGACAACGTGCGCTCACAGCCCAAAGGCCAACCGTGTCCTGGGCTGCACCCAAAGCCATGTGGCCAGCGGGGCGAGGGAGGGGGTTCTGCCCCTCTGCCCCACTCTGGGGAGACCCCCCTGCAGGGCTGCGTCCAGCTCTGGAGCCCTCGGCACAGGAGAGACAC
>NW_010539845.1:6264-26565 GCF_000687285.1 Phaethon lepturus
CGAGGGCTGGACCAGCGCGGCTGGGAGGACAGGCTGGGAGAGCTGGAGCGGCTCAGCCTGGAGCAGAGAAGGCTCTGGGGAGACCTTCCTGCAGCTGCCGGGCTGAGAGGGGCTGAGGAGAAAGATGGGGATGGGGTTTTTAGCAGGGCCTTTTGTTCTAGGACAAGGGGTGATGGTTTTAAACTAAGAGAGGGCATATTTAGACTACATCTAAAGAAGAAATTTTTTATCATGAGGGTGGTGAACCCCTGGCCCAGGTTGCCCAGAGAGGTGGTTGATGCCCCATCCCTGGAAACACTCCAGGCCAGG
Source organism: Phaethon lepturus (assembly GCF_000687285.1). NCBI lineage: Eukaryota > Metazoa > Chordata > Aves > Phaethontiformes > Phaethontidae > Phaethon > Phaethon lepturus. The sequence continues at coordinate 6,574 of NW_010539845.1, forward strand.
TTGGATGGGGCTCTGAGCAACCCGCTCTAGTTGAAGATGTCCCTGCTCATGGTAGGGGAGTTATACAAGAGGACCTTCAAACATCCCTTCCAAACCAAAGATTCTATGATTCTATAAGTCAAGATGGCTCTGAATCAAAACCAGTGCCTGCACTTCTCAAAGCACACACGTAGCGCACTTCATGGAAACTCTGCTCTGGAGGTGGATGGCCATATCTTAGGACTTCCCAGTGGGACTTCCTCCACCTGGTAATTGGGAAGTGTGAGCAAGTCTATCGGGAGGTTATGGGTTTTGGAGGCTATTTTCCAGCATGGATGTCTCTGTTGCAGGACTGCTTACATCAGATGAAGATTCCTCTACCCAGAGACTCTCTCAGCTGGCCAGATAGGATAGGAAAGGGGTTTGACACAGTTTTCTCAATCTGGAAGTAAACATTTGACTCTGAACTTTTCCTTTTATTTATGATAACAAACTCCTCTGAAATGCAGAAAGTTCTTGTACTAGTTGCCTTTGAATACTAGAAAATATCTTTTTTTTTTTTCCAAATCCATCTTGTGGGTTGTTGAGGCAGATTTATACAGCTTGTGTCTTTTTATTTTTTCCCCTCTGTAGTTAATGGAAAACCCCCAACACAATAGGCTGTGATTATCCACAAAAGTAGAAAATGAGTTCAACAAAATGCTGTTTGGATGTTCCTATTAATTCCTGTTATTTTTTGGTGACTTGCCAACACTGCAAGGTGATTGCATAGGGTGTGCATAAAAGAGGAAACATTTCAGGCGATGCTTAAAGACTCAGATAAGATCAACTGAAACTATAAACAAGTAAGGTATGTTGTCACCCCCCAAAAACAACCCTCCGAACTCAAGGGTTTAAGCAGGGTGTAGGCATATATTCTTCCATCCAAAAACTTATAATGTAATGAAGATCACATTTCAGATGTGCATGTGAAACCAATCATCTAGCACACATTGTTTGAGGCCAATTAATACCAGAAACCAGAAACCACACCCCTTTCCATTTAGTTTTTTTGGCTTTTTTTTCCTAAGAACAAAGCAAACACAGTCAGTGTTTTTCCCCTTTCTTAATAGGATTATAAAATTCTCTGCTGAACATGAGGAATGTCCACCCAAGAATATACCAAAATGCATTTCCCTAGATAATTTTAGGCTGGAAATAACTGCTAAACTTTCATAATTAACATAATGACTGTATTATGGAAGCAACTGTGAAAACCATGGATCTGAATTGCTGAGGATGTAGATCATCCAGAAATGTCGTTTGGAAATGAGGCAGGGCTTGCTAAAATAATGAGATGCTAGGTTTGGAGAGCTGAGGATTGGGTTGTTTATCTGGGAATAGCAGAAGACCTTTTAACATTTCAAGAATTCAAGTGATACTAACCCTGAATAAAGTTCCTTTGATGGTGCGATAGATAACAAAGGTGGTGAGATTATCTCCAAAAACATCTTTGTTTCAGCTTTCCCTCCTTCCTTTCCTTATTAAAAGTGTGTGTTGAGTGGGCACCTGGCCACAGAAAGGCTCTTTACCAGTTCTTGCAATTCCGTCACACATTGTAGGAGGATTTACTAGTATGGGGCTAGCCTGAGGCACAGGAAGAGCAGGCAGATGCCTGGGGCAGCAGGGTTTGGAGATGGGAAAGCCAAGGTGTTTGACAAACAAAGAAGTCATGGGCTTGCTGCCAGACTTGGAGAGGGTTAGCTCAGAGCAGAGTGACTTCTCCAAGCACTACCCTTCCTGAATGGCTTGTGGTAGCAAGCCTGAGAGATTCCCTTGGCCCAGACTTTCATGGCCTGGTCCTGTCGTATTCCCAGTGCTCCCACCACCTGTGTCTGTAGAGGGCAGGGGGAGGAGAGAGGGAGGCAGCCCCCTGAAACCCTGCTCACAGCTTGGGGAGAGGCTTTACAATACCAAAACCCCAACCATGCTGTTTCCAGTGGGTAAGGGATTGCAAGTCAGCTTTCCATTTCTCCTCCTGGTGATAAACTCTGGTCCCTGCTGAGGGTAAAAACACGGAGGAGAAAAGTATATGGGGTTTAATGCCTTGCTGTTCACAGCTACAGATGCTTTTTTTTCCCAAGGTTCATGGAAATCAGCCGGGTGTCTCTAAGCACTACAAAAAGAAGGAGTATCAACAAGCTGCAGGGCAAGGCATAGACACTGGAATTATTCAATAGCCCTGGGCTTACACATCATGCCTACACAAAAAGCATCCAGCTTAAACAACCTCAGCTATTGTCCACCATGCAAACTCTCATTTTCTTCTCCAAGGAACACGAAAAGAGATGACAGTATGGCAGGAGGTGGGGCCTGCTTTGTAGCTCAGTCAATACATTTATATCTCAATCAAACTTGTTTTTCCAGTGGAATTGGATCTTGAGTCAGAATCGGTATACGGCAAGCTAAAGCCAGCAGTAAAGAGCGGTGGCAGCCCAGTGACCAGGCAACGAGGGTCCATGCAAGATGAAGGTGTTTCTTTCTCTTCTGTTGGTTGCCATTGCTTTCATGGAGTTCGGTAAGTTCCTGCTCTGACTTATCCAAACTCCTGCAGGAGATGCAGTATGATAGGATGGGGTGCATCCTGTCCCCTCTGAAGTCCACGCCTCCCATTTTGAGCAGTTTTCAGCAAAAAATCTTTCTTTGGAATATTTCCAGCCTGTCAGATGTTCAGGACCATCATGGTCTCATTGGGATTGTTAGTTCAGGCTCTTAAGGAAGTGTCACAGATGAAGTTTGATTATATTGTGTCATTTCTCTAATGCAAATTCCAGCTCTCCCTTTTTACATGTTTGTGCTCACTCTCTCTTTTCTTTTTTCCTTAATTTTCTGTTCTCTTCTTCCAACTTTTGGTACTTAACCCTGAAGCCATCTAGCCAGTTTAACTGCAGTGTGTGTAGCGGCGCTCTCTAATTATATGTTGCACACGCGGTTTATTATGAGTCCAGTCTGCACAGGGATGCCAGGTAAACCTCACCCTCTGTTTCCATCAGTGGGATTCAGTTGCTTTTCCATCTCCAACTCCGCAAAGCCAAACATGGAGGGGTGTTTGGAATATGAGTGTTTTCATTCCCTAGGAAGCAGGGAATCCCCTCATTGCAGGCAGTCCTACATGAGTGGTGATGCCATAACCTTTAATGGTGGAAGGTGACTGCATAGTGGAAAGGACACCCTGGAATAGACTCCCCATCCCTCGATGCTGCCAGAAGAATAACTTCTTGCACAAAAACTTATTTTATACTGACAATCCCAAGCTCAGAGTTCGTGTTAACCTGGGTGGCCAAGGTAAGTCCAATGCAGGATAAGTGCAGGAGCTGTGATTGTTAATTGGGATATTTGCGTGCTCTGCACTACTCCTCCAGATCCAGACAGTGCAGGGTTTGATTTTACCTGTGCCTGATTAGGATGTGGGGCTGTGTTAGGATCTTTTCCTTTGTATTTATTTCCTTTTTATGTAAGGATGTTTTCCTTCCTCAGTCTTTGGGACTGCACAGCAGATTTAGCAAGAAAGGGACAAATGGGTGGAGAAAGAAGGGTGTTTTGGAGGATTTGGGGGGATAACACAGCTGCTGTTTGGAGAAGCAGACCCAGAGCTGGAACAGTAGCCCTTTCTTTTGTGTAGTGCATTGACTGTCCTGTTATACTAAGACATGTGTCCTGGCTCTAGTCACTAGTAGTTCAAAGCCTTGGGGTGCTTGTGCTGTGTCAAGATCAATGGGAGTTTCATGTGCTCATCACAGCTGCTACAGTAGGGATCAGCTATCACTGGTCTCCAGAGCAGGAGATATTTCCTTTCATCATTATACCCTGTTCATTCTGGGGATTTGTGCCTGTTTGTCAATGGAGAGACAGCAGTTCAGAGAGGAACATCATTAATTAATAGAGGCTGGCTTGGAGAGAAAGGGAATCCATGGTCAGACCTCCTTAAGGGAGAGGCAGGATTCTGAAAGGCAGAATGGAGCAGGAAAGCAATGGGGTGGGATACAAATTCAGTCTAGGATTGACTCAACAGCTGAATTTTGCCATCCTGCTTAATGAGACTTTGTCAAGAGTTGGGCCACCAGGGAGCAGAAGCCTCTGCTGTAACCCAGTGCTGCCGTATTTCTCCATTCTGGTCCTTTCCCACTTCCTTGTCTTATTCAGATGAGTGTAGTCAGGATGGATGCTTTGATTTTGTGGCAAACATTGGCAAATTTTAGAAACTTCACAGTGGATTTGGCAGGCAGTATTTTCTTCTGCACACTCTCTGCAAAACTGGGATAAAACCATGATGTGTCTGCAGTTCCTTCAAGTTTCTTCTGAACATGAGTGGAATCTGTGTAATTTTAGCATTTCCTAGAAAGACAGTCAAGGTTGAAGGATGGAAGATCTGCCAATATCGAAGTGAAGCTAGAAAAATCTCTTCGAAGAAATTCCAAGCTTTTCTGCTTTTTTATCTCCGCTTTTACTTTCAGCTCTCCAAAAAGAATGCACTATAACTACACTGAAATATTTTAGCATTTTGTATTTACCTCTTATGTTAAAGAAGGCTTCTAATATATCTCTATTCCTTTTTATAGTTTGATTTCATTTTTAAGCTACTGCATGTCTGCTTGTCTATGTGTAAGTTCACAAGCTCTTAAAACAAAAAGGGACCTCTACAGTTCTGTTATCTTCACAAATATCTACCCTTCACATATAGGCTGGCTAAATATTCCAAAGCTTGTTCAAAACCGGGCTTTTAGACTGAAGGTCTTTAAGTCTCCGAGTCATGGTGTTTCTTCCCTGCTCTGTGGGATGCCAGCTGACTATTGCTGCTGCAGGGCTGCCTCACTTGCAAAGTAAAGCTGTTTCATTCCAGGTTTTGGTTATTTACTGTGTTAAACACTTCTTTTCAATCTCAGAAAAAAACCCAACTCATAGCTGTATCTGTTATTTAACATATTTATCTGTGTTTGAACCTGTTAGTCTGGGTAAGGTTAATGAAAATACGGAGTTTGTACATGTTGGGGACAATGCTGTCTTCATTCGACGTCTCTTTGTGCTTATCTTCTGTTTGTCGTTGTTTGTTTTTTTTTGTTTGTTTGTTTCTGTCAAAGAGGAATACAAATGCCATGGCTTTGACTTGTCCAGTGATGAATATAATGAAATCTGAGACTAATGACAGAAATTCCTCCCTAAAGATGTATTTGACAGCTGTCAGATGTAGAATTGATGCAAACAAAACATCAGTTCACAATGAGCAACACAGAATAATAAAATGAGCTTTGAATAAAAGCAAGATAATTGCTAGATCTGTTTATAAAAGGGCTCTTTATGGCTTACCAGAACTTCAGGTAAAGTTGCATTATCTATTTGGTGGCTTGCTTGCCTCAGCCTGCTGTTATGACACCCCATTTTAGGCATGCTGAGATGAGCAGAACTCTTTTTCTTTTTCAATGAAGTTTAAAGAGATTTCACTGGGACTGTCAACAGGTGGGGTGAGAACTGTTTTCCAGATAGACCAAGGAAGGACTGCTGGTCTGTGATGGTACCAAAAGGCATTGCTATGACTGTAAACCACACACATTCAAATGTCTGGCTGGGGGGTGGAGAATAGGACCTAGCTGAAGCATTGGGTTCCTCAAAAAGACCTGTGGAGAGCAAAGAGCCCTGGAAAGCTTGTCTAAAAATGTCTTCCTTCACGATAAGAAATACCTGACACTCTTTTTTGACTTAATATCTTTAGCTTGGAGTGCTCTGCAAATACTGCATCACAACAATCTGAGCTCTTCAGTGTCTCTAAAACCTCTCTATCTCAAAAGACTTTAGGCACTGAAAGACTTGGGATGTGGTTATTCTGCATGTCTCAGGGCCAATTGGCATCTGCAGACTTGCAAGTGCCTTTGCATCTAAACAGGGAGGTGATGAAAAACATCTAGGAACTGATGGGTGATAAGGTAGGGTGATCTATCTTGGACTGAATTTGGGGACTTGAGTTCCAAAGTCTTTTTCTGTGGTCTCTGTCTAGAGCAGTACATGTCCTCATGCAGATTATTATTGTGGCCACAGTCATGTTTTTAAAATAACTTTTTACATATTCTTCTCATGAAACCAGAATCTCAGCCCAGGGGAGGGGTTGTACTTAATTTGTTCTCATGACTCAGTGAATTTGATGGAGTCAGTTTCTTCTCTCTGGGACACTCTTCTACCCAAGAGCTCCCAGTCTTTGGAAAGAACTGATAGCATGGATTGAAATTCTCCCTGCTGCAATTCACATTCAAGTCTGACTTCTCTGTGTATCAGATCCTTCGCCAAGGGGAAGTCATACTTGACCAACTTGATAAACTTTTACAATGAAATGACTGGTCTGGTAGATGAGGGAAGAGCAGTGGATATTGTCTACCTGGATTTCAGGAAGGCTTTTGACCCTGTCTCTCATAAGATCCTCATAGACAAGCTGGTGATATATGTACTGGATGAGGAGACAGTGAGGTGGGTTGAAAACTGGATGAATGGCCGGGCACAGAAGGTGGTGATCAGTGGCACAAAGTCTACTTGAAGGCCAGTAACCTAAGGTGTAGCCCAGAGGTCAGTACTGGATCCAGTCCTGTTTAATATTGTCTTTAATGATCTGGGTGATAGAGCAGAATGTACCCTCAGTAAATTTGCAGATGACAAAACTGGGAGGAGTTGCTGATACGCCAGAAGGTCATACTACCATCCAGAGGGGTCTTGCCAGGCTGGAGAAATGGACTGACAGGAACCTCATGCAGTTCAACAAGGGGAAGTGCAAAGTTTTGCCCTATAGAAGAATGACCCCATGCAATATATGCTAGGAACCATCCAGCTGGAAAGCAGCTTGGCCGAAAAGAACCTGGGAGTCCTGGTGGACACCAGGTTGAACATGAGCCAGCAATGTGCCCTTGCGGCAAAGAAGGTGAATGGTATCCTGGGTTGCATGAGGTGAAGTATTGCATGCAGGTCGAGGTAGGTGATCCTTCCCCTCTGCTCAACACTAGTGAGGCCACACCTGGAGTACTGGGCCCAGTTCTGGGCTCCCCAGTAAAGAGAGACATGGACATGGAGAGAGTCCAAAGAAGGGACACAAAGATGAGCATGTCTCCTCTGAGGAAAACGTGAGAGGGCTAGGACATCAGGAAACACTTTTTTACAGAATTACTGTAAAGATTTTACAGAATTTTACCGTAAAGGTGATTGAACACTGACACAGGTTGCCCAGGGAGACTGTGGAGTCTCCATCCTTGGAGATATTAAAAACTCAGCAGGACACAGTCCTGGGCAACTGGGTCTAGGTGGTCCTGCTTGAGCAGAAGGATTGGCCCACATGACCTTCAGAGGTCCCTTCCAACCTCCACTGTTCTGTGGGTCTGTGAATCTGTGATCTCTTTCTGATGCTCTGCTAATAAAAAGATAAGGACAAAAGCAGATTCAAAGTAAAAACAGAGTTGGGGTAAACCAGCTACAAGTGTTTTTACTCTCCTGTGGGAATAACACTAAAGGAACTGGGGGATGTGGTTGGAACTGGCAAGCAGAACAATTAGACACTTGGCATAAATATGTGAAGCAGGGCCTGTTGACTGATTGTGATAATGATTAAAATAAAAATATCTTGCAAATTGCACAATTAAAGTATTGGACTTCTCCTGGGTCCCTGCATGTCTTAGCTGGCTGTTGGCACCCAGGCATGATCTTCAAAGAATTCAAGCACTGAGGTGTTGCATTTTGCAAATTCTGTCTGCTGGCACCCAGCCACTGCACAGAATAGTCAGCCTGGTCTTAGGCAACCCAGTTACTCCCACAGTGATAAGGGAGATGCAGGTGGCTCAAGCAGCTCCTTCTCACTATTTCATGAATTTGCTCTTGATTTTTTTTTTAATTGCCCTCATCATTTTTGTTGGAATTGGGACACCCCAGCACATTCAGCCCATATTTAATGCATGTTCTAGGGTGTAGATTCAAAAATTAAGTAAAATTACCCTTACACTCTCTTGTGGACTACTTAAGACCTATCTGCAAAAAAAGCCAACCTACCAAACACCTGATAACAAAGCAAGAACAGAAGGACAGTCTTTGTGCCCCAAACATTCAGCACCCTGGTGTTGACAGGACTTTCCGGTATCGTGGAGTCTTCTGTGTGTGTGTCTTTGTCTTGCTTGACTTGTTACAGGGGGTCTGAACCTACATTTGATCCTGTGCTTTGACCACCAAACTACTGTATTTCTCATTCTCATGGGTACAAATAGATTTTATTATTCCATTCCTGTTCTCAGTATGAGTGTTTTGGAGAGGGACCCTCCCCAGAGGTATCTGAAGGGGCACAGACAGAATCTGGTGTTCCACACTAAGCCCAACCTCATGTTTTTTCTCCTTGCAGTCCAAACCTTGCAGTGTTACACTTGCCATGAACTTACCGCTGTTGATAAGTGCCTGACAATCCAGAACTGCACGACGAATGAAACCATGTGCAAGACAACCATGTATTCTCTGGAGGAAGGTAGGGGGATGAGTTCTTTATCCATATTTTTAACATGAGTCAGCATTTCTAGAGTGAAGACTTCTGGTGTGGGGAGCAGTACCTTTTCTCATTTAAGTAAGTCTGGAAGAGATCTCCTGTGGGGCAGAGAGCAGTCTGCTGCTGTTGCAGAAAGCAGTCTTCATGTGAGTGAATACTCACTAGAATGCAAGCTCATAGTTAATGCTCAATGTTGAGCAGGGTTAGAAAAAACATGTTGACTTGAGCTTGAGACATGGAACTAAAGAGTTCTGGCTCTGCAGGCCATTTGCACGACTCACACAATGGGTATCTGTTAAACAGTTCCTTCCTGACATAAGAACTCTTTTTGAAACCTGGGTGGAGCAGAGAGGCCAGTAGAGATGAGTTAAGCTCAGTAAGGTGGGGACACCAACTTCTGGTCATTTGGAGGCAAAATAGAAATGCCCTTGAGTTCTCTGGAGCTCTGAGAAAGGCATCATCAGTCTGACTGGTGACCCTTACAGGTCATAATTTCTTCAAATGAAGAAATACACTGGGAAGATGGAGGCTCTCTCTTTTGCATGGTCCTGCTGATAAAGCTCTGGTCACGTATGGGAGAGGCAGGAGATAGTGAATAGAGTCAAAGCAGAGGCAGAAAAAGTGCCTAATTGACCTTTTTCTGGGTAAAACTGATCCAGGCAGGACACAGAGGATGCGAGGTGCTGCTCAGCTTGCAGCCGCTCAGTGGACACTGTTTCCTATACTGCCGATAGGAAGTAGACCAATTTTGTTTGAACTGGACCTAAAACTTTGGTGGTGGAGGCACCTAATGTTTCACTAGGGACAAGGGGAGCTCTCCTCCATTCCTCCCATTCCTAACTGTTCCTTTTTCTTGCTTTGCTGTAGTTTATCCCTTCACGGGAGTCTCGACTGTCACCAAGATGTGCTCTTCCCTCTGTATCCCATCTGATGTGGATGAGATTGGGATGACACATCCCGTCTCCTGCTGTTACTCTGACTTGTGCAACATTGATGGTGCAGCTAGTTTGAAGATCAACTTTGTGCCAGTTGGAATGCTTGCATGTTCCCTTTGTGCCTTCTTCTGGACTAGACTGTGAGGAGCTGATGGGGAGGTCTTTCATGCTGAAGAACCCAACAAAGAAGAGAATAAACCCCTGCCAGCCCAGCTTTCTGTTTAGATGCCTCATGGACAACCCTCAACATCTCCCAGGAACTGCTTTTTTAGTACCAGCCCTTTTTCCATGACCAAGAGAGAAGCAAAACTCAGGAAGTCCTGACAAATTTTTGAACTGAATCTTCAACAACTCTCACTAAACTAACTATAAAGTTTCTTTGCTGTACTGGTCTGGTTAGTTTTGAACTAAAAAATTCTGCTGTATGAAGTATATTTAAAGCAAAAAACCTTGCACTAAGAGCTTCCATATCTCCTTAGAGCATTTTTTTGCCCAGGTGTTAGCCAGCAGAATAGCTGAATTGGCCAGTTTCTCAGATGAAATTCAGTTTTGTGATAGGTCCTCTCCACCCCACAGTTTTGTGGTGGCTCTTTGTGCTGTTTAGATCTCCTTCTTTGTACACAAGCAATTAAGGAGACACTTTCTTTGTCCAAAATATGAGGCAGGAGACTAAACTTCCTGTGCCAGTGATCTGCTCCAGGGAGGCTAAAATCTCTTGTTTTCTGTACCCTTTTGAGCAGAATAAAAAGAATGTTATGTTAAAACTGTAGTGATCACTGAAGTTATTTATAGTGGACCTGTCCTCTGATAAAGTTTATTATTTCACTTTACTTTCTCTCCAAACTTCAATTCCACCTTTCAGTGTTGTTTATACAGTGAGATGGGTTAGGTTTTCTGGACAGTCTTGCAGCAGATAGAAACATAGAATAGAATTGTTTAGGTTGTAAAAGACCTTTAAGATCATCAAGTCCAACCATTAACCTAGCACTGCCAAGTCCACCCCTAAACCATGTCCCTAAGCACCACATCTACACGTCTTTTAAATATCTCCAGGGATGGTGACTCAACTACTTCCCTGGGCAGCCTGTTCCAATGCCTGAAAATCCTTTTAGTAAAGAATTTTTTCCTAATATCTAGTCTAAACCTCCTCTGGCGCAACTTGAGGCCATTTCCTCTCGTCCTATGGCTGGTTACTTGGGAAAAGAGACCAACATCCACCTCACCACAACCCCCTTTCAGGCAGTTGTAGAGAGCGATGAGGGCTCCCCTCAGCCTCCTCTTCTCCAGACTGAACAACCCCAGTTCCCTCAGCCGCTCCTCATCAGACTTGTGCTCCAGACCCCTCACCAGCTCCGTTGCCCTTCTCTGGACACGCTCCAGCACCTCAACGTCCTTCTTGTAGTGAGGGGCCCAAGACTGAACACAGGATTCAAGGTGCGGCCTCACCAGTGCCGAGTACAGGGGCACGATCCCTGCCCTGCTCCTGCTGGCCACACTATTGCTGATACAGGCCAGGACGCTGTTGGCCTTCTTGGCCACCTGGGCACACTGCTGACTCGTGTTCAGCCAGCTGTCAACCAGCACCCCCAGGTCCTTTTCTGCCGGGCAGCTCTCCAGCCACTCCTCCCCAAGCCTGTAGCGTTGCATGGGGTTGTTGTGACCCAAGGGCAGGACCCAGCCCTTGGCCTTATTAAACCTCATACAGCTGACCTCTGCCCATCGATCCAGCCTGTCCAGATCCCTCTGCAGAGCCCTGCTGCCCTCCAGCAGATCAACACTCCTGCCCAACTATGTGTTGTGTGTAAGATGTGCAAGATGTTTCCCATTATCACCCACTGGCAGTGGCCTTTCATCAACATTTCTTCTACGAACTCCACTGCTACAAAACTATCTACTGGTATGATTGGGTGATTTGTGTAACAATTTTGTCCTGAATTTGGAATTCAGTGGAATGACTTTCCCCCTTGCTTCAGTCCTCTAGATCATCATCTGCAATTCCCTGTATGTTGGTAAGGGCTCCTACATTTTTATGTTGTCCATCCTGGTCTGATTCTGCATTTTCCCATAATCCCCTTTTCAAGATCTACCAGCAAAAATGTCCTCCTCTAGTTATCACCCTGCCTGTGAAATTTGAGATCATCATTAAAGATGTGATTTAAAGTCTTCTGTGTAGCATATGCATAAGAGCAGGTTTCCAAGAGAGGTGGTACAATTTCCATTCTTGGAAATTTTAATGACTCAGCTGGATGAAGTCCTGAAGAATCTGAGCTGACATCACAGTTGAGAGCTTTGATTGGGAACTTGGGTCCCCCTTCCAACCTGAGTTTCCTGTAATCCTATGATTCACCCGCTAAGATCACTAGAGTACAAGCACCGTTATTTCAGGGCGCTCTGCAAAGTCTGACAGATATTTCTGCAATGATTTTCACCTGTCCTGCATTGCTTCCCACTGCCAAAATGAGATCAAATTTGGAATGAACTGCAATTCTGAATTCACACAGAGCTCCCAGGTTGCTTGAATAAAATTCCTTTGCTGGAACAACATTGCGTAAGCAGTCAGGGTGCTGCACTGGCGTGGAGGTGGCTGGATGAACCCCATCTCTGGCTATGGAAGGACTTTGGAAAGAAGCTGCAGGCTTGCATTCGCTGGCAGTGTGTGCTTTGCAGTGTCCTCTACCTGTGAGCCATGGCCAGAGCTCAGTCCCCAGAGGTGTTTGATATGTTTCTGGCTTTCTGCTGCCAAGGGTGGTTACATGGAGATTCTCCCTTTCTGTCTGTCTGTTTTGACAGTGAGTAGTCTCAGGGTTTGCTGGCCCAGGGGCTGTATCAGGACCACTGTGTGTGGTAACCAACAGTGAAACACCACCGATATGTCTTATTCCATGTTGAGTTTATTCACACTCCCAACCTTCACAGCACCCTTTTAGACTTAATACCACCATTTCATTAAATGTTGTTTGCTTCTCTTTCAAAACCTCAAAATCTCTTTCAACCCCTCTGCCTCACAGTTTCATTCAGATCTCTTGTTCTTACAGATGAGCGGTAGTGAGACTGCTCCCTGTCTACCTTTTCTACACCATTTATGTTATATAACCCTGTGTCCACACCGGTAGCTCTTTTCCAAACCAAAGATGCCTTGTGTAAATTGAGATATCACTCACAAATCCATGAGTACATGAACCCATCTGTACTCCAGGTACTGAGTACAATAGGGAGAGGACCATTAAAAATCCTGAATGAGCCCATGGAGAAAGAAGGGTGTAAAATTTTCTCACTAATACCAGGACATGCACGAGTGCCAAGACACAAATTGGGAACTTCATGTTCTTGATGTGCTACTGCTAAGACCGAACAAACACATGTGATTTGTCATGCCCTGGCAAAATGCAATGGTGACAGGCCACTTTGTGGCCACTGGGTTCTGTCATAACCACCTCTCTGCTTTTCATTGCATCACTGAATGATGTTTGTTACATCCAGAAGCCCAGGGCACTTGACCATAGCTGATAACTTTCTTCTACAGTCTGAAGAAATTGAAGTTTCCCTGAAGCAAAGCTGGTGCCTAGATATATGGATAAGCATTTCCTCCTCTTTGCCCATAGGCACTGGTGTCACAAACCCTATTTTATCTTCTTTCTCCAAACAAAACCAAAGAAAGCCCCATTTATTTTGCATTGTTGTAAATGGAGCGTTTATTAGGATGTGGTCAAAGTACCTGGCTAATCACTCACTTGTCAACGATAGAAAATATATTAGACATTTCCTATTCACTGTCCAGAAGTGTATGTATGTCACCACTTCCGCACATGAAACCAACTAATTACATACTTGCAAATCTCAGAAAGAAATACAACTTCCACAGTTTTTCACAGCACTGCTCTTTCTCAGACATGAGTTCCTGGGCTCAGAGTACACTGTCCTTACCCTGTGTTGGTTGATAAGAAGTGCAGTCATGGCCCAGAACATCACAAAATTATCATGTCAAAGAGCATTTAAAAACAAATACATCAGAAGTCAGATTATTGCGTTATATCATCATCTTAGAGAACAACACTAAAAATACCACTGTAGTCATGGACACTGAGAGTATAAGTCATGGGCAGCGATACTGAAAATGCTTGAAATCAAGCCACTGCTGGGCTTAGGAAGGTGAACGGAGCATATGTGGCTGGTAGAGCTAAAGTCGCATCACCGGACAGGTGCACAGAAGAAAAAACATTGGCTCCCAACTGCAAGAGGTGATGATATAGCTCTGTAGGCCAGTAAACACGATAGTGGCATTGCTCTTAATAGGCCACATTCTTTTTATTGAGTTTGCAAGTCCTCAGGGCTGAGGCTTGTTGGGCTCGCTTTGCCTGAACTTATCTTGACCTGCCTTCAGCATTGTTTTTACTTTGTTCAACTGTGACAGCAGTTTTCCTAATCAGCCAGGTAGCTATGCCTAATTCCCTTTGCTTTTGTTTATTTTTGTGTGGTGCAACTGTAAGTTTACATAGATAGCAGTAACAAGGAGCTGTATGCAGAATGAGCTATTTGCAACCCCAACGTAGTGATAGGGTGTAAAGAAATACAGACCTGGTACAGCAGCAGAAGACTGGAGAGGTGGAGGTGTAGCACGTGGCGCAGAGGACTGCAGTCATGGAGTGATAAGAGATGGGGTACTGGCTTGGCATTAGAGACCCCTCAGATATAAACTACTCACCAACAGTCAGTTAAAGAAATGCAGACCCAGAAGTGGACAAAACTGGCTTTATGGATAACAAAGAGAACAAAGAGCAAATATCAAACCAATACACCACACATGATAAAATCAGATGTCAGGACAACCTGCACCTTCCAATCCAGTAAAAAATGCAAGGTATAAAATTGTTTTAGCAAGAATAATCAAAATGATTCACAGTAGGTCCTTGATTGAGGAAGAAGAATCCATCTCCACCATCATACTGCTCCCAGGGGAAGACCTAGGATGCAGATGACTCACTGTACCTCCCTGTAAGATGGGATGCAGCAACGTTAGTAGAAGAGTGAGCATAAGACAAGGAAAACGGGTAGAAGCTGCTAAGCATGTATATAACAATTTTAACTGTATTGTTACTGAAACTTTTTCTATAACAACAACATTTATTTCCTTTTTCTTTTTATGTCTGTAATAATTTGATCTTCATTAATCATAATTCTTTGATCAAGTTTTCATATGTAGTAATAATAAATCCTTGGCTTTACATATAAGATATGTTTCCTTTTTGCCCATAACAACCTTTTGAGCATAACAAAATTATGGAGGTTCCCAGCTGGGTATGGAGAGATGCCTAGGTATACAGATGCTTAAGTAGGCCTTATCTCAAGGGCTGGTTATTTGGCTGTGGTGCACATCAGTATCTCCACGGGAGATGGGCAGTTCAGCTCCTGACACTGAAGACATCTTTGTGGTGTCTGAGAAACTCATGGTCAGGGGCCATGTTATTCTGGGGAGCAGTGATTTTGAAAATGCCTGGAGTGTTGTGAGGAATGGGGAATCATCTAAAGAAGAGCTCCTAGGGGGATGCCAAAACCCTGTTGGTTATTGCTGTAAGTGTTTTCAATGGAACATAACACCACAAGGCTGAGAAAGTTATGTCACTTCTCTGCTCTGGACCAGTGAGGTGTCTTGTGGCAGGACATGGGGGAGAGGAGTAATGAGTAACACTTTTCTCCTTTCTTTTGTGTCATACCACTGCTTCAAAATGCTCATACTACGAGTTCGAGGATGAACAGTGCAAGTTCTTCTATGAGGAAACGAAATCTGGTAACAACGGGACTCTTCTCTTACCAAGAGCTTGAATGGATTCTCTCTGAGGGGAAATATTTTTTGTAGAGAGTAATGTAACCGAGAATGGGACACAACTATGGTATAGACATCTACAATTGAGCTGCTCCTCCTGGCTCCCTTGAGAATCAGTGGAAAGACAGAGAATCACAATTAATTTGACAAGGACACAATTAATTCAGTATGTTGTTAACATCTATTCTAGGATGGAGTAGGCTGGAAATGGCCATTTCTTAGTGGTGGCTGTTCAAGGAGCTTGAATGAATAATTCTGGTGGAGACTTCCACATTAAACATGTCCAAGGTTTGGTGAGATGGGCCCTATCTTCAGTGTCTTTTCATGTTTCTACCAAGCCTGGCATCACAACAAGCCAGAACAAGGAGCATATACTGGGAAAGAAAGTAAACTCTGACTGCACAGGAGTCCTTGGTGGGGATTTCTCAAGATATGCTAAAACCACAGAGGCAGGCATGTAGCAAATTGGGCTGAGCACAAAAGGTGTTACCTGGGAGAAATCAGAAAGTCCCAACACTCTGACTATCCTGTGATTTCATTAGAAGTAAGCAGTGAGAATTCTTCATGCAGCTGTGTGCTTCAGCCCTCCTTTTTACTATGCACTTGAACCAAGGAGATTTTTTGAGATCCCCATCAGCTAAAAAGCATTAACCACAGCTGATTGCAGCCACTTCTCAGTGCTCATGCTCCAAGACTTTAACCTGTGCGTCTGTGTAGCTGTCATCACTTTGACAAGGCACATGCAGAGGAAGTTAATCTTCCCCTCTCTTCATGGGCCATAGATGCTTCACCTCTTTGATCTCTGGCCAGTTTGTCAGCATGTTTCCCTCATTTCAGCTATTATGGCAGGGATCACAGCTCCTGGATGAGATACAGTCTGAAAAGTAGAAAATCTCTGTGGGTGAGGCACTATGCTTTGTAGTTGCACCCCCAGAACAAAACAGAGCTCTCAAACCAGAGGGCAATGCTATCTATCTGATTAAATATAAACAACATGCATTCCAGATTCCTGAGGGAATTGGCTGATGTAGTTGCCAAACCACTCTCCATGATATTGGAAAAGTCCTGGCAGTCAGGTGAAGCCCCTGGAGACTGGAAAAGGGGAAACATTGCATCCATTTTCAAAAAGGGCAGCAAGCCAATTACCGACCCATCAGCCTCACCTCTGTGCGGGGGAAGATCATGGAACATATCCTCCTAGAAGTTCTGCTAAGGCACATGGAAGACAGGGAGGTGATTCGACACAGCCAGCATGGCTGCACCAAGGGCAAGTCCTGTCTGACCAACCTAATGGCCTTCTATGATGAAATGACCACATCAGTGGACAAGGGAAGAGCTACGGATGTCATCTATCTGGACTTTGATAAGGCCTTTGACAAGGCCTTTGACACGGTCCTCCACAACATCCTTCTCTCCAAATTGGAGAGAAATGGATTTGATGGGTGGACTGTTGGGTGGATGAGGAATTGGTTGGATGGTCGCACCCAGAGGGTAGTGGTCAACGGATCAATGTCCAGATGGAGATCAGTGATGAGTGGTGTCCCTCAGGGGTCCATACTGGGTTCAGTACTCTTTCATATCTTCATCAATGCCGTAGACAGTGGGATCGAGCACACCCTCAGCACGTTTGCAGATGACACCAAGCTGAGTGGTACAGTTGAGACATCTGGGGGACAGGATGCCATCCAGAGGGACCTGGACAAGCTTGAGGAATGGGCCCATGTGAACCTCATGAGCTTCAACAAGCCCAAGTGCAGGGTCCTGCACCTGGGTCAGGGCAACCCCTGGTATCAGCACAGGCTGGGGGATGGAGGGAT
Organism: Phaethon lepturus; assembly: GCF_000687285.1. Classification (NCBI taxonomy): domain Eukaryota; kingdom Metazoa; phylum Chordata; class Aves; order Phaethontiformes; family Phaethontidae; genus Phaethon; species Phaethon lepturus. Next base: position 23,659 of record NW_010539845.1, read on the forward strand.
GAAGAGCAGTCCCATGGAGAAGGACATGGGGGTCATGGGGGATGAAAAGCTGGACATGAGCCGTCAATGTGCACTCGCAGCCCAGAAGACCAACCATCTCCTGGGCTACACCCAAAGCAGCACGGCCAGCAGGGCGAGGGAGGGGAATGTTTTGAAGTGCTAGGAGAGGCAGTGGTTCATGTCACAGGTGCAAGGCAAGAATTTCAAGGAGAGATGGATAACTTGATGTGTCCAAAAGTTATCTGAGGAAATCAGGCAGGACTTTTCTTGGTCAGTGGAGAGAGATTGGCTTTGCACTAGACATCCATCCCACCCCTTCCTGATGCTTGTATGTGGCTACGACGATTTGCTACCTATTTTTTTGTTAATGTGAATGTCTCCCAAAGTGATCTGCATTCTCTTCCTAGCTCAGCTCGGTGATGAACTTTTATAGATCAGTCTGGCTGTAGCTGATTGCTGCAGCTACAAGCCCAAGATCCTTTCCCCTGGGCCTTGGAACCATCTAAGACAGGTTTCCCCAGGGAAAAGCAGGTATCAGCCAGGACTCTTGATAAACACAACATCACTGTACGCAGAGCTAAGCTACATACAATGTATTTCTCTGAATGTACTGTGTTTTCTCCCTTTCCCCAGCGGCACCGAAAAGGGAGTGTGTTGGCTGGAGAGGTGAACGTTCTGCTTGGAAGCCCTCCAGCTAAAATCCAGCTTTGCGACTGCGCGTGGCATAGCGCAGGCAAGAAAACTGTCAGGCAGCAGACACCCCTGCCAGAAACCTCCAGGTTTGAGACCTTGTACAGCTGCTTCTGAAAGGCCTGAGAAGCCCGGACCTGTGTCGTGCTTCCAATCCTCACAGAGCAATATGAATCTATTGTGTTTGCTAATTCTTCCTTAGAGGACACATTTCAGGAGGCCAAGGCATTTGTGCTGTCTCCTGCTGAGATTGCAGAGCCATTCAATAATGTCTGTAGGAGGAGGCATGAAGGTTTCCTTTTCTGTCCCTGCATAAACATGCACTTTACTGCTGCTGACAGCGTGAGCCGCAGTCTGAATTTCAAGGTGTGCTTATGCTGTCCCCTCTGGAAAAGCATCACTCGAATTCCGTGCTGTCCACAGAGTTGCACAGCAGGATCTCATCTCATTTACTGCTTATTTATTATTCTCATTTGCTGTATTTCTCCATACACCTTTCTGATCAAGCCTGGAGAGACCCACCTTCAACAATGCTGTGCTACATCACCATCCTGGAAAAAAAAACGAGTAGTAGTACCCAGAGTGAACGTCACAGTTTGCAAGCAGAGGTGCGTGTGTGCATAGGCAGGGAAGCAGTTACGCACACTTGTAAAATCCAGTAAGCTCTTCTGAAAACTTGTTTTTAAAACAAATATGGATGACTTATTTCAATCAAAGAAGAATACCCATAGTTATATAAGAGGAAGATTATCTTTCACTTATGACTCTGTAAATATGACTCATGCCCTTAAGGGTAAGGCTGTGTTACCCATCAGTGGTTATGCACTTGCAAATCTGTGCTCCCTATGGCAACTTCACCTTCCCCTTTGCAAACAAACTGTGAAGGACTTGGGTACAGCTCTGTAGTCCTCTGAAGAGGGAGAATCGACACTATTGCTGACATTTGGAAAGGTATCCAGGTGTAAGCAACAGCAGCCGGTGTATGGTGAAAGGCATTTTGAGGGTAAAGCAGAAAACAAGGAGTTGCCCCCTGGTATGGATCCAGATCTGGAGTTATAATACAGATGAGGTTGGAAGGGAGCTCTGGGGTCGGTGGTCCAACCCCCTGGGCAAAGCAGGGCTAGTTTGGGGTCCAACCCAGCTAAAGTCTTCATTAGCTGCTGTTACTTCGCACATGAGCAGACCCCACATGAGCACAGATCTGTCCTCCCCTTGCCCAGCCCCAAGGCAGCAGCACGAGCAGTAGTATTGCTTCGGACAAACACACACCTGGGAAACCTGCAGATTTCAGTCCTGATTCAAAGTCCATGTTAAATATATAGGTTGTGAGACTTTCCCCAGGCTACAGTAGCATGAGGGTGGGATGGGAACAGAGCCATCCTTCAGGTTTCCCTGAACCATCAGCTCTCCCTTATTCACGGATAATATTTCTCGCAAACAGAACTGTTTCTGTTCTTTGGGACATGTTTGCAACCTGCTTCTGGTTTTCCTTGGAGTAATCAGTCATTTAGAAGTGTTCACAAACCACACAGAGCCTTTGTATTTCTTTTTGCGAAGGGCTTTGGATCAGTGCCACATACAAGTTTGCGCAGGCTTACAGCATGGCTTCTCTGACTGCAAAATGGGAAGAGTATTTACCACCCAGCTTTGATGCTGAAGTCCTTGTGTCTAAGCTCAGACTCTGAGCTCCCCAGAAGGAAAGCTGTTAAAGAGCTTCAAAGCCTTGTTCCTATGATTTCTTAGCTTGGCAATGAGTCCTTATCAGTGGGCCCGTTTGTTTTATATCCGGGGAGCGCTGGACACTTTCCAGATGCAAAGGCACTAGTTTTCCTGAGATTCTGATTTCTGATTTTCTGATTTTTTCTGAAAAATAATTTTCTGATTTTTTTTTTTTCCTGAGATCCTGATTTCTCACAGAAATCCTGGCGCTTGGCTGGAAGTATTGCAGTCTTCATCCCCCAAAATCAAGGTCTGGATGCCCAGCACATCCTTGTCCTACTTATCAGACTGAGTTAGAATATGCAGCTATTTATAATGGAAACCTACATCTCAGTACCAAAATTAGAGTGGAATAAAACCTCATGAGGCATTAAAAAAAAAACATTAGAAATACCAGCACTGCATTTCAAGAGCCGCAGGTATGCCACAGACCTGGTTTGCTTTAAAAGCTGTTGTATGGGGTTCTGGTGGCCAGGTTTTGGTACCGGGGGCTGCAGG
>NW_010539846.1:0-10819 GCF_000687285.1 Phaethon lepturus
AATTGGGACGGGGGGGACCTTTTTCAGAGTCGTTCAGTCGGTAAATGAAACTTCAGCTCCCCGGTGATCCAGCGTGTGCAGAGAAGCCGCAGCCTGAGGTGCAAAGGGCACGGCAGAGAGATTTCGAGCCGACGCTGCTCTTTCACAGCTCAAGCTGTCAGGCAGCCGCCCGCCTGCGCCGGCTCCCGCTCTCGCCTCCCCGCTGCTCAACCAGCGGAGGGGAAGCCCCGAGCACTGGGGCGACGCAACCTTCCTAAGCTTGCTGAAGACCCTGCTGCCCCAAATGCTGCTGTGAACGCAGCGGTGGTCTTCTGGGAGCGAACAGGAACCCAAATCGGCCTGTGAGCCCCTCAGTCACAGGCAGCAAAGTCTGGCCCTCAACAGACAATGAAATCACACGCCAACACCGGCTTGGCACTTAGGTGATCCTGCGCAAACCATGCCAGGCTTATTTAAACATCCTTCTCGGGGTCAAGCCATTTAACATCTAGATCCATGCCAGCTTGCAACAAGCCAAGGGAGCTCACATAAGGGCTTTGGCAGATGGGGAAGGCAGGAGTTAGCAGGAGACGACATTTAAACATAGGAGTCCACGGACCACCGCCACTCTGGAAAAACATCCTTGAAGAACAGCTGTGCCAGCTGCAGGGTGCTTCTGGCAGCCACATTGACAAAACTCCCCTTTAACTCGGTGTGGCTGATGCCAAACTCTGAGCTGAGGGTCACCCTTACCACACCGTACAGGAGCCTGAACCTAAGGAAATCTAAGTTTGGCTGAACCTCTTCTCTGTTTGCCCATACATGTGGTAGGAATAAAGCAGGAGGAACGATACTTTTGGTGGAAACGGCACACACAGTAGCCACAGTCTCCCTTCCACGGCAGGGAAGGCCATGCTGAACAAACAGCATGCCAGCCTCGAGGACACACAGGTACCAGTTATCCACCCTTGCAACTTCTGGAGAACCCCAATTCCCTGCAGCCCTTTAGCAGTTGGATCCCAAAGTGAAGACTATACCCTCCTAGCTCAGGAGCAAATCATCGCCATGTCAGGGCATACAGAAGAAGCTCTAAGCTTTCACAAACTTGGAGAAACAAAAAGCAGCAGTGTTCAAACAGAGCGATGTCAGAAGTAAGATGCCAACAGATCAAAGAATCACAGAATGGTTGAGGTGGGAAGGGACCTCTGGAGGCCATCTTGTCCATCCCCCCTGCTCAAACAGGGCCACTAGAGCTGGTTGTCCAGGACCACATCCAGATGGCTTTTCAGTATCTCAAGGATGGAGACTCCACAACCTCTCTGGGCAACATGTGCTCGGTCACTCTCACAGTGAAAAGAGTGTTTCCCAATGTTCAGAGGGAACCTCCTGTGTTTCAGTGTGTGCCCATTGCCTCTGGTCCTGTCGCTGGGCACCACCGGGGTCCTCCTCCGGGCCCTTTTTGAACATAGGAGTTACAGTTGCTTTCCTCCAGTCCTCAGGCATCTCTCTTGGTCACCATGACCATTTGAAGGTGTTCAATATGATGCCCATACACTCATTTGTGAGACAGGTCAGGACATATCCTGAACTCTCTTCTCTGATGTCTCTGTATGTTTTGGTAATTGGCACATTAGATTGTGGTCTTCAACTTCCGTGTGTTTTATCTGTATTGGATTTAGTAATTTTGATGGGAAGATGGCAACTCCTCTCCCTGGGAAGAGAAGTACTAAGCCCTTAACTTTCTCACCCATGCTACTGGACTGAGACCGTGAAATAACACTTAAGTTCCCATATGTGTCATGTCTTAAGCACAAACCAGGTTTGAGGCTGAGAAGACAAGCAACGATTCAACGAGCCGAGCTGCTGTTGTAGGAAAGGCAGTTAACAACAGAGCCGATTAGTTCAGTAGTTCTTTGATTTCTCATAAAAGGCAGGAGAAAAAAGACCCTTTTTACTACTTTAAATGTCAACATTTTTAAGCAACTTAAATTTGCTGCCACTCTCAGAAGTTAACCCAAAGCTGCAGAGTGACAACAGTATCTACCCCAAAGAGTGCCTTGGATCGATGAACCCATTTGAGAAGTGTAACTCTTGGCTGCACTTGACACCCAGCCTGCTGCAGACAGGCCGCCACGTTAACGAACGGCCCATTTCCTCGTCACAGCCGCCCTGTAGGGCGAGTGCATCAGCCTGCGTAACTTTGATTGAACAAGACATAACCCATAAGGAAACAAGAACACTTAAGAGTATTTAAGAACTTAACTGATCTTAGTCTAATGCAGGCATACCAAGGATAATATTTATTTTGGGTTATGGCCAGCTGACAATGTTAATAGCCTCATTTGGGCAGTCTAGACCCTTCATACGTGATAAACGCTTCCCCAGAATGCATAATTTCCTAAAAAACACATGTAGAGTGCATGCTTGTACCTAGCAGGAATGCTTTCTAGCCAAAACAGAAGACCTGAAAAGCTTTCCCAGCAGAAAGGAATAATGCTGTCAGAAAAAAAGCTTGAACAATAATTTGCCTGATTTATAAATGTGACAGTATTAAGAAATGAGGAGGAGCCCAAACTTTCCAGAATGCCCTAAAGAAAAGTTAAATGTGAAGTATTCTTTTCTTTAGAAACGAGCTCAGTGCCAAAGCTTTGGTGGCAAGATGCTAATTCGCTCTCAATAGGCAGGCCTGATCTCTTCAGCATTTCCCTTTTTCCCCATCTCATCACCTAAAGGCCTGGAATATGAAAGGGCAGACAAGCCCAGGGGGATTTACCAGGTCTTGTTGTAGCACATCAGCCATCAAAAGAACATTGAACTATTTTCATTTTTCTTCCAACTCCACATCATGATAAAGCTGTTTTGTTTCCAAGTATGTATAAGGCGTTTTAATGTTCTTTTCGCAAAATAAAAAGTAGAATTTTAGGAAAACTTATTAAAGCCTTCAAAGCAGGACCTGAATAACACAAAAGGCAAAGTATTGCTTTGGCTAAAACCCAGTTTTTACCAAAGCTAACTTTGCTTATAAGCACATCTGTAAAACCAGGAAGCACTACGGACATGCAGGTGTAATATTTGGGTGCAGTAAGAAGTGGATGTGGGGTAGGGTGAAGTTCATGGGCACCTCAGTTGCAGGCCTAGAAAAAGTAAGTGTCCTTCTAGCAGAACGTGTGGAAACGTTTCTCACTTGTGTAGAAGTGAAGATTTGCGGCTGCCCACCGGTACTTGCTACCAGATCCCCCAGCACTCTGCTGCCAGGGCGTACGGAGAGCCCCCGACCGAGTGGGGCTGGCGCGGCTGAGACGGCAGCCGCCCTTCTCCTCCCTCCGCTGAGGATGCTGTTCTCTGAGCACTCACCACTACATCTCAGAGCGTAAATTTTACACCATACTAAGCATGAATTACAACTACTTGAAGCAAATCTGTCATGCACATACAAATTTAAGTGAATAATTTGTCAATTAAAGAGATGTGGGCAGCACGCAAAGCACTATCTGATAGAGGAGGATGGAGAATTGAGTATCTGCTAATGAAGTGGGATCTGTGTTGTTACCTGAGAATTTTCAGAGCGAAAAAAAACCCTGAACACTTTCAAAAACAAGACTGCTACAGAAATAAAAAAAGATCAAGAATCAGAGAGATTTGCTAAGACCAAACATCTTCTCAGCTGCATAATAAAAAGAATGTATGATTTTAGTAATTAACTTTGCTCATCTGGTCAGTGCTTCAGAGTGAGACAAAATTACAAAATTTAGAAGAAAACACAGCATAGTATACTGAGAAATTCCTTATTTTGGCAGTCAGATGAACATAGTTGCAGAACTCAGCTGATACCAGCCTCAGGATTTTCAGCAAAATGATGGATTTACATTTACAGCTACAAAGTCTTGATATATTGAATGAGTAGCATTCATTTGGTTAATATTAATAATGCATGTAGTACACTTAAGTGATGAGTATTCCAGGTGGCGGTGCAAGCTGGAAAAGGTGCTGCAGGAGCTGCTGGGGTGGCTTTAGCCGTCCTTTATGTTATTAGAAACAACTATCCTCATACATAAGATAAGAATGACCTCCAAACAGAACGTCAGATTCATGCAACTGCCCAAACCATGGCACATGCAAGGCCACTCAGGAATCTGAACTATGTGGACAAGGAGACTTCACTGTGCATTGTTCAAGAAGAACGGGTTGTACATACGCTTGCCTGCGTTTGGCAGCAGACAATGCAAAGAGAAGGAGCAAAAAGGCATGCGGCCATGAAGAAAGAGGGAACTCCTGGGGATAGGTAGCAACCAGCAGAAAAGTGTCTGCATTTGTTATTGTTCTGTATGGATGGCCCTAGAAATACCTGTTTGCATTATCAATTTCTACTCTACTCAAAAGATTGAAGTAAAAAATGAGAACAGCCTTAAAGACACAGGGCCATGCAACTGTGCCATCGTGGTTGCTCAGTTCGGGTTCCTTATGTTGCATTAAGGACATGTAGTCTACACATATTCTTGGCATATGTAGGTATTACAAATATGAAACACAACCACAACAGCCCACCACAAAGACATTTCAGAATTCCCTGCTCTGTCATTGTAATTCTGCATTTGGGAGTTGTACAGAACTGAGGCAATGTGTGATGGGCATAGGCTACCCCAAATAGAGACTCCTCCATGGGACAACTCTTGTCTGAACAGTTTAGAGGTCCAATAAATAACTGCCTTGAAGGTCACCGCGGATGAGCTGGGAGAACGACTGGTTCTCCAAAAGGCCAGAATGGCTAGCAGCAGCCTAAAGCCATTGAAGGTTGAACCACACAATTTGTAAGACTGGGTCGGTTTACATGAACCTGAGGGTTTCCAAATGAAACACTAAGCTGGATTTGAAATAGCAACGACCACACTGTCGTCTAAAAGCCACTTCTCTAAAGGTTATTGAGAGGAAGATGTGATAAAATCACTATTTGATACCCTACTGTGAAATAAGTCTTAGCCTGCCCCCAAAATGTTAAGGCATATATTTCCTCCCAAATCACTCTTATTGAAGGTTGATCAAGCATGTAGGATGAGTTACATTCAACAGATGGGATTTCTCTTTGATATATTAAATCCCTTTGGGCTTCTTAAAAAGGCCGCCTTTTCCAACTGCAGTGCTAGAATAACTCTTTACCTGGAGGCTAACACCCAATGAAATTCATGTTCAAGCTCCCCTAATTAAGATCATTGAGATGAATGAGCAAACTAAAACAACAAAATAAGCTCACATTTCTTGTTTCCTCTCTCCTTACTGATTTCAGAAACAAAAATTCAGTTTGCAAAACTATAAAAGGATCTGCTAAAACATGCCCATTCCCTTCAGAATGATTATGCATTTTCCATGTGATTCCTCATAGTATTTTGGGCAAATAAATACCTTATATTAAAAATATTCTCCTTGACAGATCATGCATGAGCTGTATTTTGGAAACTACCTGTAGCAGGTGATGCCTGCACTATACCTCTCTTCTCAGTGTTACAAAAAGGCAAAGGTAGGAAAGGAGGTTTCTTTTGTCAAGTTTTTCTTTTGGGCAGAGGAGTAAGAAAGAATCAAACCACTGTGTCATAGGGATGTAGTTCCAGGTAAAAAGGCACTTCAGCTTTCCCTTCACTTTTCTATCTATATGCTTTCAAACAAAAAAATAAAAGTCAACAACCTTTAAAAGGAAATTACAATGTTTTTGGAAAAGACCTCTGAAGAGATTAAAGCTTTTGTATCCTGTTCTAAACTAATTTTGTTGGACCACATGAAGACTTGCAGAGTTTGGGTGGCAACCTGACCCACAGGCCACCTGCAATCTAACAGAATTGCAGTTTCTCTTCTCTGATGCCATCTTATCCAAGTACCTCTCAGACGCAGGCAAGGAGAGGCGTGCGTGAGCTGTGGCAGCCTGGAGCTGGCTCCCCGCTCTCCTGCTTGTTTAGGGACCCCTTATCTCCTCTTCCCTCACGTGACTGAAATACCAATACATGCAGTCAGGAGAGGCAGAAGGAGCTACACCATCCTTTAGTGCCTCTGTCACTGCTCATGTGGCCTGCTCCAGCAGAAAGATGACGTATCTGTGGATTTGAGTAATATATGCTTAAGCCAGTGTGCATTTTTCTGAATTAGTACATACAGTGAGAAACACACTGTCACTGAGCAGTCACTGCAGAAAAACAAGGCACACCACCTTAACAAATCTCATTGTATTCCAACATTTGGGAAAATATTTTAAGATTAAACAGCCTTTCTTTTGTAATTCAGTGGTATACACAGCAAATTTCACTTTCCCTCAGCACACTTGCTAGGCACTACACAGATCACAACTGACTGTGCAGAATTCAGACTTGGATATACCAGAAATCAAAAGAAATGCTCTCTGATAGCGAGGGCTCCAAAAAGATATTGGAAACACCATAGCATGGTTGTGTGCTCAAATACCCATTATATTTATCTTAAATATACTTACGGAAACCTAAGACCTACACTTGGCCTACTACATTGAAATAATTTCTTTTCATTTATATTAAGAGCCAGAGAAAATTTACTACCGTGCATTGGAAATGAGAGTTCCAATTAAAACAAAGAATAATCTCTAGTTCTTCATGCAGACAGAGATAAAAGAATGCTGTATTATAACAGAAATTAAAACCAATATCTGAAGTAAACATTTTGCTCCGCAACTTGGAAATTAGGAACACTTGATGTTGTTCTGTATGAAACACCGTACTGGAAGGAGCACCACAACAGCAAGCTTTGGACTTTTTCCATGGAAGAATGCCTTAGTAATGTACAATGTCTTAGGCCAACATCCCTTTGGGATGGAAAGACCAACTCTGGAATTCTTTATACAAGAATATGCAAACATTCAAGTAATATTACCGACAGAAGCTCAGTTAACCTTTCACACTTCAATCTAAAGGCAAAGAGCTAGAAAGATGAGTGAACAAAAAATGGAGCGAGAACCAGGTACAATGTGCTTATCGTCTTTTATTGATCTCATTATTTACATAGCCAAGCAGACAGAAACTTTTCATTTCTTTCCTGAGGAAATATTCCATTTGTATAATTTGCTACAGAGCACAAAGTGCATTTATTTACATGAAATTTACTCCTTTTTCTTTGTTTGCTGGCTTTCCACAAGCCCTAAAAGCACCGCATCAGCTTCCAGCAATGTTGTATCAGTTGTTGCACCCAAGAACCTAGACGTGAGTTCAAGATCCAGCAGTCTCAGGCGCACTCGGGTTCCTTTCTGATATTTTCTGTGAAGAAAAGGGGAGAAGGGGGAAGAAGGTAAGTTTTGTTAAGCAATGGTCTTGCACCTCCCTGAAGCTGCTCTCCTGTCTGCAGACTGAAGTAGCAGCCCCATAGAAAACAATGTGCCGCAATGGAAGTCCAACACTGTTGTAACGCATCAGCACCAAAACTGCTGCGACGCACTCTGTCACACCACAGAGCCAGTCTCTGTTGATACAGTCCTGCCCACAGAAGAGCAGACACCACCAGATCGCGCTGAGAGAATGCAGGCTCTACAGAAATACAGGAAACTGTTTGCATCTTCCATTAAAATATTTTACTGTATCATCTGCTATCATGCACACAATTATCTGCAGGACAACGTATCATTAAAGGGGAGGACAAGTCATCACTAGATCACTGGTGACATTGCTATTATCAAAAAAGTATAATGCCAGCTAACTATGGTTTTTATTTCCAACTCTGGGCCTCGGGCAAGGGAACTTTTCTTGTCTTATCCCCTCCTCCAAAAAGTGGGTATCATCTGCAAGTTTTTTATTACATATAATTAAAAAGAAACCTCACAACTATTGTAATGAAACATTCTGCCTACAGGGTTGGGGTTTATTGTTTTACGCTCTTCTTTTTCTGCCTTTTTCCTTTTAAGTCAGAAGATGCAAGTATTCAACATGTTTTAAGAACAGACCCTGTGTCAAGATGGCTATGCCCAATTAGTGAAGATTTTTTAAACGCTAGCATCTTTTATAAAGCACCTGGAGAGCTACTGATCAAAGTCCAGCAATAAAATATAGAATTATTCTTCCTTTGAAAGTTCTAGCCATGCATTTACTTTTTTTTCTAGTCAAAGCATAATGAGCTGAGGATGCACCAAGCTTGACCACCTTGAGCAAAAGCACAAGAGAGTTTGAGACAATCTCCAGTTACAGACTGGAGAAAATATAACAGAGAAGTCTGGTTGAACCCATTTCCACCTTGCTCATTTTCACCTTCAGCCTGGGCAGAAAATCTTTATTGTCTGACAACTGTTTGCTAGCATGAAGCAAAGCTGAACCGGATTTCACCTTTCTTTGGCACACCAAACCAAGATCCATTTGGAAAACTAAACATCTTAAGAAAAGATGCTGGACTTGCATATTTTTTTCCATTTTCTGTCAATTCTATCTTACATTAATTTCCTGCGGCTCTTGGTTAATCCTGGGTAATATGCTCGGTTATGTTACAAACAGCAAAGGAAGATCATTTGATACCTCCACTCTGAACAAGTAGCTACGCTGGGTACTTCAGCGAGCAAGGTTTCTGGCAACACTTCTCCCAATGAATCCCGTGATGACCTGCATGAATCAACACGGTGGAAATACTGCACACTTTCTTAAAAACATGAAACTGAAGTCCTTCATCTGCCCAAAATGTGAGTAAACACTGTTGCAGTAAGAGTACAGCACAGCTACCACAGACAGAGAACAATGTATGTGAGGTTGTTACCTGAATAGCTGGTAAAGATCAATTCTGCCCCTTTTTATGCAAAATATTTCAAACCAGCAGAGTTTCACAACTGATGATAGTAATTCATGAAAGCTAATGTGCAACATTTCAGAGGAATAAGACAAGGGAAAAACAAAATTAAAAGACCATGGATAAGATCTTAAAAACAGACAGTATTTTCCAGGATTTGTTACACTTATTTAAAAGAGAAAGCTCTCCAAAGAGGTCAGGATGTTTTGAGATAAGAAGGGGAATGAAGAGGAAAGCTCCTCACTCCTTCCAGCAGTCAACAGCTGAACCTTAAATGAAGATGCCAACTGACTAGTGATTATAGCCATTTGGGTATATTTGAAAACACTACAGAAAATTCTGTAGCATGAACCCAACCTTTGCCTTACTGACAGCTGCAGGCTAAATGGGTTGCCTTAGCATCCAACCATAAAGTTATCCTGATCCCTAACACTATCTTTGGCATAAATTATCAGACTTTTCTGCCTTTAACAATGAGTGTGAGGAGTAGAAGGGGCATGAGAAAAGAGAAATTAAAAACAAAAAAAAGAGAAGAGATAAATTAACTAAGAAGAGGGACAGAAGGATATCTGAGAGGGAAAAATGGTAGAAAATAGGGAGCTGACACCTTATGATAAGAAAAAACGAGGGTTTGGAAGATATGAAAGAGAGGATAAATGGTCAAGTAAGTGACAAGAAAGCACTGAAAACACTGTAGGCAAATAGTGTAGAAATTAAGGAAACAGTACACAGAGTAGAGCCACAGAAGAAGAAAAAGTCACTAAATAGTAAAAATTGCATCAAACAAAGTTTGAGAGACACTAAACTCAGATCTGTGAATGACAACACTCTGTGCTGCTTTTAAAAAGATAAAGGGCATGTTTTTAACCTCATAAAACTTAATACTAAAACTAGTGGTTCTGTGACAAATTTTAAAGATCGTCAATCCCTCTGCCTTTTTCTTCTCTCCTTTCTTGTAGAGGAAAAGCAGCTCACCAGTAATGGAAAGCAGGACGCTATTGTGAAATCTGGTTTCAGAGTCCAACACTTCTCTACAGAAGGTTGAATTGAATGAGGTTTATATTGAATTAGAAGTCCTCTCCCTATTCAACAGCCCAGTGTAGCAGAGATTCCAAGTTCCATCATAACTGAAATACAAAATATTATTTTCATCATGCAACAGTTCTTTTTGGGCTGGTTGCTAGACTACAGTGGTTAAGTGTTTTGCAAGTGAATCGATGAAACTAATTTTTTCTAATCAAACCTTCAAAAGTGCTACGTAGAGCCAGGAAAGTCCATGAGGAAAATCTGTGAAGAAACTGTATTTCTCATGATTAATACATCTAATTTAATAATAAATCAATAATCTTAAGCATAACCCCCCCCCACTGCAAAGACATTGCTCATTGTACAGTCTGCAGAGAACTTTGCTCAAATCTCCAGACATTACTTTAGCATATACTTGTAATGCAAAATCTAAGCAACCTTATTTTCATAAAAAGCACCACAATCTTGAATGCTTCTTCAGTAACTCAAACAGATTCCAGATACTTTAATCATACTTGACTCAATTACTAAAGAAGGTTTTCCAGTCACAGCACATCTGCTTACAAAGAGATCCTGAGCAACATCACTTTACGGAACTGACACAACTGCCAATTTGTGTGAATATAAACATTTGGGTTTGTGACAGATGTTCCCTACAGCTAAAACACTTTAGAATAAACAAGAAGTGGAAGATGTAGAAAAAGTAGAAACATGAATACAACTTGCAGTGGTGGTCTATCCACCACATTTAGAACAGGAGGAAATGACAGGTTGCTCTATGCATACAGCTCTAAGAATATTCTATTCACAAAGGTATTTACCCTTAAAACAGATAAAACTATCCTATGGTTAAAGCAGAAGCTTGAAGCAGGACCCAGAAACAAAGCAGGCATTTTATTATTTTCAGGAACGGTGTCCTAGGAGACACAGGACACCAGTGTGAAAGGAAAGAAACTGTCTATTCCGTTTTGCAAAAGGACTTGCTTTATTTTTAAGTAACAATGCTGGTATTCAAGATCATCCTATCTCATGACCATCAGCA
>NW_010539846.1:10850-54686 GCF_000687285.1 Phaethon lepturus
CCCAAGAACTGTGTCTGTTGAGGATGCACGAGTTTTCCTCCTACCACTTCCTATTGCCAGGTAAGAGAATTAAATTCACTTTGAAGCAGTTTGGTTGCATACGTAAGTGAAGGTATAGGAATATTCTTACAGAACTTTAAAAAATTATTTTAGAAGTAGAGTCAAAGCTTCCTCCACTTCTATAGAATTAATTTACAAGAGCTACCAATTTTAACCCTTTGGGAACATCAGTTTTGCATGGAAGGACTCAGCTTCAGATGTGGGAATCCACTGGCTGCTGTTGCTCAGCCACAACCCCATCTGAGGCCAGTGTTGGCAGAGCACCCACTGAAGCACCCACCAGAAACCTTCACCTGAACTTCAGCTAAGGATCAGTGGGCTCCAAAAAGCTTTCTCTAGTTTGAATGAGTGCTTGCAGCTTCTCTCCAGCCCTTCTGGAGTCGGCAAAGCACTGGATACAGGTGCACCTTTCTTCAAGCACCCGCTTCCAGAAGATGACTTTAAGTTAAGCTGGAGGCAACAAATAATTGCTTCAGTGCTCTTTGTAATTTTTGGACTGTCATAGAAAAGACTTCGAAAAGAAGCAAGATGAAAATCTTTTTTCTTATTTGAACCGTAAGTCTATACAACTGTACATCACCAATATAACACAGTATGTAAGAGCACAGAGAAAGCATGCAGTACAGCCTTGCTAATGCTGCTTTAAGAAACTTTAAAAGCAAATACAAAAACTAAAGGTTATGTCCTCTTATTACATTTAAAGTAGGACCTTTTACCTTTGCACACGAATATCAAACTACTGTGTCTTAACTTACATAAAGTAGGTCTTGTCTTTGCTGAACACACATAAATAGCACAGTGTGCACTTCCAAACTTAAGCCACCTGGAGGTTACCTTCTGAGTGACTATATCCCAATTTGGTCCCTAACCTAATACTTTCACTTTTTCACCAAAGCCTTAAATTCCTCAAAATTTTAATGATAAATTAAAGGAAACAGCCAAAACCCCCAAAACTCTTCAGTCAAGATTTTAAACTTGTAATTTTTAAAAAGTAAGTAATTTTACTATGTTCCCTTAAAACATATGAATAAACAAACCCCCCCAATATTTTTACATAATAAAATTGGAGGGGGAGGATATGGAATGACTACTTCAGCTCTTGCTAACTTTCAGGAATGCTGGGGGAAAATGTTCTTTTTTTAATTTAAAAGTCTTTTCAGGCTACAGCGGAAGATTTACAAAGGGAGTTAACTTGGAAAGCAATGAGCCTGTAAAAACAAGGAGGCTATAACTAAAAACGGGGTTTGGATCCTAATTATACCATTTGCTACCAAGAAAATGGGACAGTAGTTTTGCAGGTGTGCAATTTCACATGTAGAGGAAGCATTCTCATTACTACATGGCATTAAGAATTTTAATCAAATTCTAAATTAGAGGCATAGACATTAAAGCACCTTGTTAAACTACGCAATACTTAAAACTGCATGTGTTCACAAATTAGCAAGCACTCCTTTTTCTATTAAAACTACTCAAGTTATTAGTTTAAAATTTAAAGCAACAAAACTTCTATTCTTGGAAACAGTGCTACAAAAACAACAATGCAATTACAGAAATGGTTGAGTCTCACCAGGTCTTGGCTAGTACTTCCCACTCATTTAAAAAATGCATTCAAAGACACCCTCTATTCCATATTATAAAAATACAGGATTGATATTTTGAGACAAATGGAATATTTTAGCTTATACTCCCTCTATTTCATTACTGGTTTTCAGTCTCCATTGCCTCCTTTTGGAATGTTAACCTGTGCAATGCAAAGCTGAATGAAGTAGCTAGGGCTGGCTACAACCACCATCACGCACCACTGATTCTTCCGTGCCATCCGCCCCACTCCTCTTAAAAATGCCTTTCTGAATGGAGTATGAAGGCAACCATTAAACCTGTTTTTTAATTCCTATAATAAGAGTGTCATTTAGAGAATTTTTTGAATTTTTAACATCATTATTTTTAATGTCTCCCAACACGTTCTAGTGATGGCTGTCAAAAACTGCAATAAAAGGAATCTCTGGATTATCTCTCATACAAAACAGATTAATATAAAATGCTCCAAAGACAGGGTTAGAGAGTTGAGCCACGGTACTCTCAGAGAATGCCATGAGAAGTCTTGATGTCTTTCATTTTTGTACTGTGAGAATTTTAAAGTGTGTTTTTCAGCTCTATTATTCAAGAGGTTTTGTTTCAGTGCCTTAACAGAGTACGGTACAGAACAGCTTACAAGATTCTTAATTGTTTTATTTTCTCTTTTTTTATTATGTGGAAGACATCGCACTATCAACCTCTGAAAAAATACAACAGCAAAGAAGATAATTAAATAAATTTGACCATCACTTCTCCAGATTTTTTTGTTCACCATTCCTACCACCATTCAAATCCACTCAAAATCACCCTGTAGCTCCTCATTAGTAATACTGAAACTACGATGCATCCCCAGGAGCAAGCCCACCTCGAACTGACCCCAGTCAGCAGCAAAGCAGTGCAGCTGAGGTGGGACAAAGCTGTGTGCAGAACAATTCATCTTGCTTCTCAAAAATATTTTCAACAGATGCCGCCCCAGCCCACATCGGTCTCAACTTTATCAGCAAAGGGAGGCCATGCAGCTGGCTTAAGGAGCTACTCTGGCACCGTTCTGTAGGATTTTTGTATAGGTCACCCTCTGATGTGCTCCGGGGAAGGAGCTCAGCAAGTGAACACCACTTCCTAGCAACCCCTCACTCATTGCCAGTATACATGAAATTCTTGTTCAGAAAAAATACGGATGAGACAAAGATTAGCAGATTGATGGCAAGCTGAAGGCAGAGTAGATCTACACAGCAATCTTCATTTTGCTAAAGTGGCTTTTTCCAGCGGGGTACACATTGCACATCTAGTGACGGGGCGGGGAGGCGATCCTGCTTCCAGCAGCTCGATATAGCAGTCATAACACACACCCCCACCCCTAAGTATGAGCTCCTAGGCAATGCTGGGGCAAAAAGACCAAATCCTAGCTTTGTGTGTACGAGCAAGATGGCAGAAAGTGGCAGTAGAAAGGTAGCGTGAACTCTGCACAGAGCAGAACATGGGATGGTAAGAGAGATACTAGGAGAGTGTGTAGTATCCTACTGCCTACTTTTCTTTAAAGACTATTAAGGAAAGGACAAAGGACATGCATAAAACTGAATAAACATGTAAAGATCTTGATCTATTAAGTTATTAAAAAGATTGAGCTGTCTATACCTTTACAGAAAGAAAATACTGGTTTAAAAAGCACTTAAATCTATCTAGGAAAAACATGTAATGGCAGGAAAGTGAAGCCCAACAAATGCAAATGCGAATCACAGTTTTGCCAATAATATTGATGAACTGCTAGAAAAAAACTCCAGGCACTGAGACTTTTCAGCCATTGATGGCTTCAGCTGAAGAGATGTCAAAACAGATGTGTTAGTTCAGTTCAGGATAACCTGCTGAAATGTCATGTCTCGTGATACAGTGAAGTCCTGAGAGAAAACATGAAGGTTCATCCATTATTTATTATCACAGCACCCATTCAAATGGATGCTCAAAATAGGATTTTCAAAGCATCTCTGTTTTCTGCAATCAAACACTTCACAAAAAAATGCTCCAAGGTTACTGGCTGTATTCCATCAGAAAATGCAATCTTTCGTCTTGTGACTCATCAACCCACTGCCACTTCAGCTGTATTTGTTTCCTACTCAACTTGTTTTCCTCTTTCCATGAACTAAGCAAGCAAACATGCTCTCATTTCTTATGAACATTTATTGTTTCTGACACCTGCATAATAGTTTTTCAGAACATTTTTGCTCCTTGTGCCAAAGCCACCCTTTTACAAGGAAAAAGGCTATACTCTGCTAGATACAAGCAGAGATCTAGATACTCAGCTAGATAAAAGCAGATAAAAACCTCTCATGGTCTTGGAAGCATTTAGCAGAATGCTGTAAGCCTATGTGAAACCATCAGCTTAAAAAACAGTCATTGTCACCTTGTGTTTTTGAACAACAGTGCATAAGTAGAGCCTATGAAAAGCAACATTAAAACCAACAGGTGCCTTATGCACCTTGAGGAAGTCCAAAGCCAAACCCCACTTTGCTCTGACCACTGCTAGAGCAGAAATTTGAAATGAATACCTGAGTGAGTTTGGGGATATTAGCTAGATCCTGATGTGAAAAACACTCTGAAGCACTTCAGTATACCCCTGGCCAGCTGGAGCTTCCAGATGCAGGCACACACACTGTCACTGCATGTACTGACACTTGGTGGGAAGATAACTGGTAAACAGACTGGTAAGAGCAGCAGAATTTGGGCGTCACCCCGTCATTAGGGGGTAAAATATTACGTCCATTTACGCTTATGGAGCTGCCCTAAACTGTAACATATTTGTTGAGCCCTGGCATCTTCATCCTGTGGGACACAAGTTCAGGGACCTTGTCACCCTTCCCTGTGTCTCCACTACTGGTTATAGAGATGACTGGCAGCTGACCGAAAGCAGCACAAAGGTGAATGAAACATGGAGGTTTTCATTCCTATAGCCAAAAGAAGGTAAATGCAAAGCCTGACAGGAACTATTTTATGATTGTTATGGAAAAGCTCCAAGCAAACCACTGTGAAGACACTGTCAAGCTCTGCTATTACAATGATATCAATAATCAATGGCATTTGTTTCTATGGCAGCAAAGAAAATACAGCCAAAGGTGCCAAATATTTAAATCTAATTTTGTTCCATTCAGTATGGACATTTAGATGCTCAGTAGAACTTCTTAGTTGTGAAAAACTTCTAAAAAGTAACATGCTTGCCTTCAATTCGACAAAAACCAAAGTACCCAATATTTACTAGAACAGACCAAAAAAAATCTTGCTGTAATTTTTGCTACAGTCTCCGCAAAAGTCAATCTGCACTCATCAAAACTTTTGGGACAGGATCATTTCCTTTCCAGAGAAGGAATCCACAGAATAATCTGTATTTTTAAATGTACTTCATATCACATCAAAGATGAATGCTATAGCCTTTTCTCTATGGCATGGTGAGGTAAGCTTTGACAAATGAAACTTGCAATAGGTGGCTCCAAGAACTTGCATCAGATATAGTTATGTCATCAGACAGTAATTTATGCCAGTTGCTTTCTCAGTCTATAATGTAAAACATATCCTTTAACTTGAGAGGAAACCACTCTAAAGGAACTAAGTAAAAGAAATGTGAGCCTTTAGTACAAATTGTTATATTTTTTCTGCTGTTTAAACTATGCAATGAACTATTTTGATTAAAATACTGCCTTGTAACTTACAAAATGCTAAAAAATAAAGGTTATTATATGCTTAAATATATTAACAATTTAGCCACTTATACTACAAAACATTAAAAAATTCATAACACTTTGTCTTCATGGCCACCAGAAGCCAGGCAAACTGCTTAAAAGATGAAAGAAAAATGTACCCAAGTGAAAAAAACACAACAAACTCATGAAAAGCATGCTCTAGCACATCTTATTCCATCCATCTTTCTGCAAGTGAACTCTGTCTCGGTTCCTGCCCCTTCACTTTCCCACGCTGGGACCTTATCTCAGTCAGATACTTTTCACATACATAGTCCTAAACCTTCAGCCCTCCAAATTTCAGTTTCCACAGTACTTTTCTAGTGTTCCTCTTAACACATGTGGTCTCAAATTTTACTCTTTCTGCACTTACTCCATTTCCCTAATCACAACTCCTCCCCTGATCTCTCAATGTCTACCTGGGATCTCTGACCAGATAATATCTAGTTTTCTTTTTCTATCCTAGGAAAAACTATTAGACAATTTTTCTTGTCCTCTCTTACTTAGTGCCTCCTCACTTACCCTAGTCCCAGCCCATGTATCCAGCCAATCTCATTCTCCTTTCAGTTTCTTACCCCATCACAGGTTTTTCTTTCACCAGTACCAACTAAGTTCAGTCGTCTTTTTTTTTTCTTGCAGTGCTTCTCAGTTATGTCACTCAGCCGATTCCAGTCCCCTTGAACCAGCCATCGTGGCAGTTCTCTTATAAAGCATTAAAGTAGCAGGTTTTGATAATCCAGAGATGGTTATTATCAAAATTCAAATCAGACTGTTTCTCCCCCTTACTGTCTGGGTAATGACGCTAGCTGTGGGAACAATGACAATACATTTAAAAACCTGCCCAGCCTCGGTGCTCAACCCTCAAGCTTTGTACAGCTTGGAGAAGCTGTCACACAGGAAAAACTTCAGCAAACCAGGATAATTCACATACTGTCAGCAGGTTTTTGCAGACACATCTTCTAGCCCTGCTCTGACACTCCCATCTGCACTGACGTTAAGTACTGTCCATGTCCTTTCTTTGTCTTTAAACCCCACTGTAGCTCTAAATGGGATTTATTCTTCTCTTGGGAGAGCTGGTTGCAGAAGATGGGTGGGGAGGCTAGAAGAGCTAATCCAGTGGCAGTGGCTGCTTGTAACCATGTGAATGTAAGGGCTGTAATACACAGACAGACAGAAAACACAGTTGCTGAACAACTGGAGCAGATATCCAAATTCTCAGTTGCACGTGAATCCAACAGGGGAGATGGGAAAGGGGCTAAAGATGGGCACTAATGGTTTGGGGTCTCAGAGGAAGACTGGGGCGGGGGGGAAGGTCTGGAGCAGATGCAGGTTGAGGAATACAACTTTGGGGAATGTGGGTGAGGTCTGTGGAGAATATTGGGTTGATGAGAGTTGGTGGGCTTGAAAGAAAAGGAGGAAGAAATGGATGGGGCTCTAAGACAAGAAGAGCTAGAGGTACCATATGGTTCCCCTTTCACAATCAACAAAGGCCGAGGGAGGACTGCTCCTTCCCAAAGGACTGCTGAAAAGTAACAGTCTCTTCCCTGAACTTCCCTACAACCATGTCTTTCTCCAATTCCCCTTTTGGCTGTTGGTGCCTACACAAAAGCACTGCCTGTAACATCTGCCCTCTGACTTGCTCAGTCACTCTTACCGTTCACCTATGGCAAAAGTCAAGTCACATTTACGTAACAGTTGGTCTATAAGATGCAACATATGCAGATTGCTTAGACAACTGCAAGACGCTCAGTGAAGAATTAATCAAAGATTTTAGCCACAAATATCTGACAGTATCAACACTATGGTCAAAGCTAGAAGAGGATAAAACGGGATCTTGCAGGGAAAAAGCACCGCTGTAACAACACATTATAAACCTAACTATTTCCAGTGCACAAAAATCATGTTGAAGCATCACTGAGCGTGCAAATCTAGAATATATGCCTGCATTTAAATAACAGAGGACATTACCCAACATCTTAAGGTATGTCAAGTAATGCTTCTTTAAGTTTCAGTTATTTGTTAATGTCCGTTTAATCTGAATGTCCCAAGAACAATCTCAGCTACATACATTATGAATGAACAATATGGACTAACACTGAACAGACTTTTTGACGAAAAAGACAGTGCTCCTGTAAAAAGGACATTTTCAGATTTGTTCAGGAACATTTCTTTGTAAGCTAACACTTGCATTATTCATTCAAATGGCTTTCACAGTTAGTAAAAGCCTGTTCAGAGACAACATGAAAATCTTACTCAGAGTGGCACCTTAAAAATACAACTGGTTTGACATTGTCAGTTTGAGCTTCAAGAACTGGCAAGGAAAAGTATGAAGCGTGGGGTGGGCTCACTTCTCTGCAGAATGCCATGCACTTGTCTTTGAGAAAACCCAATGTTTGATGGTTCCACTTTCTGCTAAAAATAACTCTATTAAGAGATCTTAACTGGAGTCTGGAGAGGGACAGTTTTGCAAAAGATTTTTCAGATTTAAAAAAATGTGTTTCATGACACACATGAAACAGAACAGGAAAAGAATATCCAAGAAGAACCTGGTGGGTCTAGGCAAGGAGTTAACAGTGTGACAGCTCACCTAGCAAGCCACTCAGCTGTTGCACACAGTGATGTCAGGAGTGAGCTCAGACTGCTACAGGTAGCTTTTAGAAATACTAAAGGGAGGGAAAAAAGCATACAAAATAGCATGAAACAAGGTAGTACCAGACGCTATTAAGATATTAGAGATTATAAAGGTTATTCTAATGCTATAATGCTTGAGGTTAAGAAAATATAGACAATCACTGAATATAACTATCAAAAGGAACTTAGAAGGAACATCAGAAAATTTAGTTTTGGATGCAATAAAGAAATGAACAGCTGGATATATCAAGAGACACACAGGCAAAAATGGCAGTTGCAGGTTGGAAGCAGACAAAGAGAGGCCTCCAGGGAAAGCTAGGAAAGACACCGTGCTGCTGGGTACAGAAGCGGAACGTGTTCTAGGTTCCTGGGCAAAGGCAGCAGCAGGGTAGGAAGAGCTTCCAAAGGAAATTCTGTTGAAGAGACAGATAGAGAAACAGGAGCATGCTTATAGTTTTAAAAGGAGTGAAGTGAATCACTTAGGGAAGTGATCGTGCCCCTGTACTTGGCACTAGTGAGGCGGCACCTTGAATCCTGTGTTCAGTTTTGGGCCCCTCACTACAAGAAGGATGCTGAGGTGCTGGAGCGTGTCCAGAGAAGGGCAACGAAGCTGGTGAGGGGCCTGGAGCACAAGTCTTATGGGGAGCAGCTGAGGGAACTGGGGTTGTTTAATCTGGAGAAGAGGAGGCTGAGCGGAGACCTTATTGCTCTCTACAGCTACCTGAAAAGGGGTTGTGGCGACGTGGGTGTTGGTCTCCCAACTAACTAATGATAGGACGAGAGGAAATGGCCTCAAGTTGCACCAGGGGAGGTTTAGATTGGATATTACGAAAAATTTCTTCACCAAGAGGGTGGTCAAGCATTGGAACAGGCTGCCCAGGGAGGTGGTGGAGTCACCATCTCCAGAAGTATTCAAAAAACGTGTGGATGTGGCGCTTCAAGACATGTTTCAGGGGACACGGTGGCGCTGGATTAATGGTTGGGCTTGATGATCTTGAAGGTCCTTTCCAACCTTAGTGATTCTGTGATTCTGTGAAAGAAGAGGGAAAAGCTTAGATTAAGTATAATCTAAGCAATTCAGTGAAACTGGAGAGACAAACAAGAAATAGGCCTCCGGGCTGAAAACAGCTTATTTAAGAATAGTAGAAAGTAGGTGTATTCATGACAGTAGATATGCATCCAGAATGTGGAGAATACCTGGAACCGCCATGACTTTGTATCAGGAGAAGAACCATCTTCCCAGTCAACTTGTTTGGCTTATGCATTTTTTCATAACCACTTTATCATCTTCTGGTTGATAGAGAAACACTGGTAAGTTCTCATTAAACATGACACACAAACACGGACTGAGAAAACACATACCAAATGAGGCTGTGGTTCTTTTATTCCTAGATGTGGAAAGATGAAAACTCCACAGAAAATTAAATCATTACATCTTTCTCCACAGTGAGGAAACTAGAGATAGATAAAAATATCTGGGCAAAAAGGAAGGAATAGAGCTTCTGTCATTAGAGAAACAAAATAATTAATGGTTATCGTAGGAAGTTGGATAACTTTCTCCTCCATAGTCTCACCCCCAAATTCTCCCTAAAAGCAGCTTCTTCAAGGAATTTTTCATCTATAATCTCTTTCTTGAGCCATTTTGAAATGGAGCCATACCTCATTTTCTCCATCTTAAACTGCAATCTTTCAACTAGATCTACATAAGCAGACCTTTCACATCAGAACATACTTATTATGGGAGTATAAAACTGCCAACTAAAACAGTTAAACTCATGACAAAATCTGTGTGTATTTCAGGAATGGAGATAAAAAATAACATGATACGGACAAAGGGAACTTAATCTAGACCCCAGCTGACAGATCTGTGTTTCTCTTGCTTGGTACCATCAACAGAACAGCTGGATTCAGAGCTTAGGTTGGCAACATCATCAACTGTGCCCAAAGAAGCACACGTTCTCTGACAGGCTGTAGCACAACAAACAATCTGAAAGGGCTATTTCCTTTTTGGTATGAAAGCTCAGGGAAACAATTAATAGCTAATAATTAATTATTGGCTTCTAATTTTAAGTGGTTTTCTTAGAACCATTATATGGAAAACCCAGAACAGATATCCTAAAAAGGATTTAGAAGGCAGCAATGTAACGTATCAGATTTTCATACAACTAAAAAATGAAAAGCTGAAAGTACGACAGCTCTATCTTCACTTTTGTTAGCTCACCAAAGTAAGACTTCTACTCAATGCAGCAGAACCACTGCACATGCTTGGGACAAACCTCGTGATCGTCCAAACTATGCCAACCTTACCTTGTATGACTGCTTGCCAAGGAGAGAGTGTTATTAGCCAGGCTTGGCTCAAACAATTCACTGCCCACAAAGCTACTTTAATGTACTGTCTCTACTGGGGAAAAAAACACAGTAATCCAACAATACATTACGATACTTTCCCATCACTGCAAGCAATTCCCACCACAGGCAACACTTTGTCTCCAACAAAGCAGCCTCACATTCTGCGCCTGCAAAAAAACCTATCCATACTGTAGGGATGCCAAGAGGAACATCTGTGTGCTCAGAAGGACACAAAACTGGCTTTTTGTGTGCGTGTGCGTGTGTGTGTGCCTGCGTGAAAGAGATGGGGGTGGGGAGCTCACAGACAATAGCTTGTGTGACTGCCTGGTAAGGAAATGCTCTTTCATTCCCTTCCTCCTTCCTTTAATTTATTTTTTCATCTGAACAAGGGAGTCAAAGAGCCACAGCGGTTATCAACTACTTCAAGCCCAATGAAAAGGGTTAAGTTTCTCCCACATTACTAGCTTCAGCCTGGATTTATTTTTATCAGAAAGGGATTTCTTCAGGCGTTAAACACATATATCTACTTTTCATGAAATAATCTAAGGATTCTGGGTCTACTTTTCCCTTTATCACAAATTATTATGACTATATTGTAGATCTCATTCAGGAAATGCTCAGCTACAGATAGTAAAATGTCTCCTACAAGATGGATGCATTTGTGGGCTTTGATTATGAACAAAGTGAAGTTTAAAAAGGAGGAAAAAAAATCAGACAAAAAAGTACAATACTGCTGCCTTTCCGAATGTTGAGTCAATCACTTGGAGAGCAAGTGTAAGAGAATGTGAACCAGGAACTTGCACTACCATGAAATTAAAGTTGTTAAGCAACGAAAACCAGCCCAGTGGAAGAAAGTGATTATAGAAAGACCCTCTACAAAGAGGGCAAAGACCACTGCTTACCAAGGAGCATTTATATTTTGTTTTTGTAAGACCTACTTAATCAGCTGTTTAAATAATCCAACAATTCTTTACTGACGGGTTGAAAAACACTGTTTTCTTCTCCACTTTAGAAGGTACTTTCTGTTGGTGGGACTGTCCTGGCCCAGTGACATTTAAATGTGTTCAAGTTCCTGGTGATATGCAAAAATCAGAAGAAACTGTAAGTTCTTTTTCTGGAGCTATGCTTACTAACATCATATTCTCCTTTTCTTCATGCCCATTTTCCAGCTGCTCCTTCCCAACCTGTGTGGTGCAATCTAATCATCTGACAGAGACCATTAACTCAGACTGCTTCATGCCTCATCTTTAATGCCAGCATTACCTCCAAAACTGGAACAAGCATCCCAGGGATTCAATTAGCAGCAACTTATCTGTTTCTCAAAATATTTGTAACTCTTTAACCAAGGTTCTGAAATTACATCCGCTTCCTTTGGGGAACAGAGAGCCAGGAGATGTAAATCTGGAACAAAGCTCAGCCTTTCAATCAGCCTCTCACCTTGCTGGGAACGTGCTCAAGCAAAACAGGCAGGTTTTGACATACCTGTTGCATGTCAGACAAAGAGTATGACATTTGTTGCTCACAGCGTGCAGTGCTACCTTTGTGTGCCTTCTACAGAGAGGAAAATGAGTTACAGGACCTCCTATAACTTCTGATCACAGGGAAAGGGAACAAACCAGCTGAATCATCTGGGAGAGGTGTCCCCAGCATTTTACTCTGGATTTGGAGATGCTGGTTCAGTACTTCCACTTTAGGAGGCTCAATGCAGAGAAGGTTGAACTTGGGCATGCAGAGTTCATTTCTAGCAGGGTTCCCTGGGTGTGGAAGCAGTCCAAGCACCTTTACTGGGCAGATCTTGACTACCAAACCAGGCAGATCTAAACTCCTTCTCTATGGTGCCAAATCTGATATGGCTGCACTAGACTCCCAACATCAGCAGCTCCGAGGGGGTGGCTTTGCCGAGAGTCAGCTAAGGACAAGAAAGGTTTTTTAGCTCTTGTTTAGCCCGGACCTTGCCAAATGTAGACTGATTACACATTTCTGCACTGGGCTCCAATTTCCAGGTCTTACTGACCCAGGTCTACTGCTACCTGAATGGGAAGAGTCAGCTCTAGTTCAGCGTTGCACTTAAGCTAGTATGTCCTGCGGGAACTCAGGATGCAAAGGGCTATGACACAGCACTACAAGAAATCAGCCCCGATCTGAAGAGGCCTGAGGTGAGGCGGTGCCAACATCTCCTGCTGAAATCTCCGGCTGAAAGCATGGGACCACTCGGGTGTCCTTCCTAGTCCATCCCATGATCATAAAATCATAGAATAGTTTGGAAGGCACCTTTCAAGGTCATCTAGTCCAACCTCCCTTCAATGACCAGGGACATCTTCAACTAGATCAGGTTGCTCAGAGCCCCCTCCAACCTGACCTTGAATGTTGCCAGGGATGGGGCATCTACCACCTCTCTGGGCAACCTGGGCCAGTGGTTTACCACCCTCATTGTGAAAACGTTCTTCCTTCTGTCTAGTCTAAATCTGCCCTCATTTAGTTTAAAACCATTACTCCTTGTCCTAGCGCAACAGGCCCTGCTAAAAAATCTGTCCTCAACTTCTTATAAGCCCCCTTTAAGTACTGGAAGGCTGCTATAAGGTGTCCCCGGAGCCTTCTCTTCTCCAGGCTGAACAACCCCAACTCTCTCAGCCTGTCCTCATAGGAGAGGTGCTCCATCCCCCTGATCACATTTGTGTCCCGCCTCTGGACCCACTCCAACAGCTCCATGTCTTTCCTGTGCTGAGGGCTCCAGAGCTGGACGCAGGACTCCAGGTGGGGTCTCACCAGAGCGGAGTAGAGGGGCAGAATCACCTCCCCCGAGCTGCTGGCCACGCTGCTTTGGATGCAGCCCAGGGTATGCTTGGCCTTCTGGGCTGTGAGTGCACATTGCCGGCTCATGTCCAGCTTTTCATTCACCAGTACCCTCAAGTCCTTCTCAGCAGGGCTGCTCTCAATCCCTTCATCCCCCAGTCTGTGCTGATACCAGGGGTATATACCCAACCCAGGTGCAGGACCCTGCACTTGGCCTTTTTGAACCTCATGAGGCTCACAGAGGCCCATTCCTCAAGCTTGTAAAAGGAGGAAACCATGGCTGCCCCGTGCAATAGACATGACATCCTGGCAAATGGAATAAACTGGATATCTCCACCCCAGTCATGTTGGGAAAGAGGTGACAGCAAAGAATGAAGTCCAGACTAGGATTTATTTAGATAAAACACAACTGAATACTTCAGCAAAGTTACAGCATTTATTTAAGCCTAGTACTGTGTGAAAGAAAAATGTTTCACCCATTCTAGTCATGAATAAAAATTATCAAAGTATAAAAATAATTGTTTAATACAATCTCTGTGCATATGCAGACAATATATTTTAATTCTCATTTGAAAGTCTTCAGTGAAACAAGTTGGTTTAAATGCTTATGAAAACACAATAAAAATGGTTGAATTCCGTCGAATGTAAGAAACATACAGTCTTTAGTGAATCTTCCTTTTTTTCCCTCATTGTTATTGCTAAACCCTCAACCCAGTTTGAGAGCGTGACTGTGATAGGTTTTCTGCAAACATGTACAAACAGCAAATCCTGAAATATTTCCAAACCAGTGCTTGGATTCTCTAAGGCTTCTGTTCCGTGTCATTGACATGGATAAGCTTACTGATTTCTACACATGTAGCTGTGCAATATGCCTGCACAAGTGGTTGCTGAATTGAGGCTGAACCCCCCCCCACCAGCCAAAATAATGAAGAACAGATAGAACAAAATAAGGAGGCAACATCTCTCATCTGCCAGACTTTTTTCAGAGCAGTGATTTTTCTTTATAAATGCAACACTTGCATTTCTTCTCTACTTTTCATATTTTCCTCCAAACTTTAGGCAGTTAAACTGAGGCTCACCATCTAATTTCCTTCACCCCTCCTTATCACCATCTATTTGCGTTAAAAAAAAGTCAGCAAAAGTTTCTACAGCTGGTGTCACAGGACACCAGCATTCAGTGAGAACATTTGCTCCTAGCTAATGCTCACACCAACTCCTAGAAGACCAAGCACCTTGGCCTATAGCCTGTACTAGTGGAGTGAAAAAGGGAAACTGTTACAGATGCTGTCTCATTTTCTCTCTGTCACCTACCACTGCTATACATTTTACACCCAGCTCCTGTTAATACGCAAAAATACTGAAACCCTGTATCACAATCTCCTTAACTGATCACTGCAGTTGCTTTGTAGTGCCTCCAAGTCCTGATTTTCAACCCCTACTGCCAAACTGCTCACTACTTAAAAAAATAAAAGTACACATCTTTGTGTGCTGTAATTCTGAAAGGGTCTTCACTTGTTCAATCAGAATTCATTTGCACTGCAGCTCTGAAAGATTTCCCCAAATTATCCATAAAAATCACAGAAACAGACTTCAAGCCCCCTCTGCCATTTTTCTTTTATCTGCAAAATATTCTACTGAACTTTTTTGCTTACACACTTAAAACCACTGAAAAGGTATTTCAAGACTCCAAAGATTTCACACACTTATAAAATGCACTATGACTTCCTACACAATAGGAAAACATTCTACAGCAAATTGTAATCAGTTGTTCCTGAACAGCTTCAAAACCTATTAAAATACAAAACTTGTTCTTACTTGTCAGATACTGAGGGTATTGAAAAGGGACCTGCTTATCACTTCCAGCTACCTCAGAAGTCAGAGCTTGTGGTTATATTTGTTAGCAAAAGAGAGATCTCAAGACTGCTTCTGTACCTTTCACATATTAGTCTCTTCTTTCTATCGTTCAAGAATTTCAGCTCCTGCTATTGCTCACTTTCTGGTCAAGTACGGTAAGACGCAATTAATCACGATAACAAAATCCTATTCTCGTTTGTGAGTAAAACTAATTGTAGTACAGTATTTTTTTTCCACCACCTTAGAAGGTGCCTTGCAGCTTTCCCACAGTATCGAGTTCCCAATACATGCACACACACAGAGAGCACCTAGGTGACGACTCATTCCAGCTTAACCTGCCTTTTCAAACAAACTTCTCCAAACAATGTATTATCTGCATTTTAAATGGAGATGAAATTCTACCACTCTCTCTGTAAAAAGGACAGAGGGGTTTATTGTACTCCACAAAAGATTTAAGGAAAGTATTGACGGTCCAAGAAATCCGTAATACTCTTGGGGTGGAAAGAATAGTTCTGAAAGTTTTCTCACACAGGAAAAAGGAAAAAACTACACATAAACCATCTTGCCTATTAATGTGTCAATTCCATTAAAATCTTTTATCAACTCTGAAAGAATTTATTTATGCATTTTAAAAGATTGTGCCTGCAGTAAAACACTTTTGAAGCTGATGGGTGTTAGTTATAACAATAGTGAATATACAAGGTAAAAACAGGCATTCAGTCACCGAGGTCAGATTCAGTTTCTGTTATACTTGGGAATAAACTCAAATTACCTGGGTGATAAAACATCCACAGAGCTCAGAGCACAGCTGAGCACCAGGAGACAGGTACAGGTTTATGTTATTACAGGACTGATCTTCAGTACCTGTTTGGCCATTTATCACCTGCAGAAATTTAACCTGCAACCAGGACACACAACGTGCATCCCTCCATGCAGAGACATGCGTTCAGCACTGTCACCACCACCGTACCGCAATGCTTATGGACTGAAACTTTGAATTTCATTCCAGTAAGGTTGACAGTATTTCAGCAATGCTGGACTTACACCTTTTTGGACCCTGTCCTAGACACATCTCACGCTGTCCCACTGCAGCATTAACTACCCTTTATGAAGTTAACTGAACTGTGAGAAGAAACTTAAGAAGAAAGTGTGCTGGTTAAGGTGAAGTTATTGAAGTCCAGTGCTGATGGATGTGCATAACTAACAAACAAAGAAAATTACGCCAGTTAAAAAGTCACTATTCTATGCTGTAATTAAAAACTCTTAAATGGAAATGTTCAAATACTTGAATCAACCTTCCTTTTACAATATGTGATCAATTTGTTTCACCTTTCATCCATGGGCAGAACAGATTCGATCAAAACAAATCATGCCAAAAATATGACATGACAAAACGGAGTAATTAACTAAACCTTAAAATATCACTTTTTGCACAGGAATTATTTTAATATATGAAAAGTCATTTGTTTATAATATATACATAAAATGTATATAAATATACATAAAATCTAGTATATAAGAAGTCAGATTTATTTAACATAGGATTTTAGCAACATGCCACACTTAACACCCAATAAAACAGCAAATAAATGCAAGAATGACGGCTTTTCTTCATCAACTGCAGTAAAAATTAGAAAGAAACCAGAGAAGTTTTACAGTTCAGCTAGCACTGCAATTACTATTAGACGGGATTTGGAAAACCCTGGCAGGGGACTTACATTGGGCTGTGCATTGGATTCTCTGTCCCAAGAGCAATTTTTGTGGGCAGGAGATGCAGCAGCAGCATTTCTGAAAGGCAGCGGGGGCCCAGCAGCCAGGCTCACCCCTGCAGAGCTGGCGTAACGGTAAGACAGCAGCTACCATAACCTCGCTGCTGCAACAGCAACAGCGAAGTGGCTCTGCAAAGTCCAAGGGGTCCCCTTAAAGATGCCATCCTCCAACCCAGGGGAGTGAGATTGTAGTAACTCAAGCTGCTAGAGTTTGTCATAAGAAGTGAAAAAAAAAAACCCCTCTAATAACTCTTCAGCATTTTCAGCACTTACTTCCTGATTTTGATATCTACGTAACTTCTATGAAATTACTAATTGTTACGTTCAGTGATAACAAGATACCTTCTTAAAGAGTTTCCCTTTCAGAAGTCAGCTGGGTTGTGCACGCGTGCACATGCAAGCAGCCAAGCAATGACAGAACTTTAAATTCAACTATAAACTGTGTAAGCTTGTACTAAATACTGCTATATGATGGCGATACTGGATGCTGACATGCTCACATTTTTAATTTATTTTTTCTTAACATCTTCTAGCTTAAGCAGAAAAAAAACCCAGCTACAAAGCTGTCAGTCATATATTCATTCGTCAGTAAAAAACCCCCACTTTTCTTCATAGCATACATGAGAAACATAGGAAATCAGAGGGCCAGAAGTTGAGAAGATATATCACAAGGTTATTTCTTGTTAAACAGTGCAAATTCATGGTGAGCCAGAAAATATGTATTTACTCAAGATACAGTTTAGCAAAGCAGGCTAGTAAATCGTTTTGGAGATGAGGTCATATGATTGACCACCTCAGCTTCTTCCAACAATTATCTAGCACATGGAAAGGAATGAGAACTAAGAAAACACACAATATGAAACTGAGGTGGCAGAATCAATTCTGGGTAACAGCTATATCAGTATTTCAGCCAAATGCTTCCCATCTCACTCCTAATTATTTCATTTGCATTTACAAAAGAAGTTGAGCAGATTACTTTGAGATTGTATTTATGAGTATTTCTCATCCATCTGGTTCACTTACAAGGGAAGGTAAAACCTCAGAAAAAAGACAGTATTTTACATACAGCACAGAGAAATATTTATGTCAGGAATTTTGAAGTGTTTACTGGTACCTACTGTATTGGAAAGCTGGATTTTCTACTGTACTTGTCTTAAAGTGTCTCAAAAGCAAGTCTTCTTTGATGACTAGCCACTTTTTAAATGCTTCACCAAAATCAGAAAAATTAAAGGTAGGAGGAGACTTCCAGTCTTCCCTTTCACACTGAAGGAGTTTACAACTGACAAATATTTATCTAACTTGTTTTTAATAAAACTCTATGAAGGAAAGCGTTTTTAAACAGCCCCTTAGAGGTAAGCCCTCTCGAGAGTTTCACCATCCTAACAGTTGAACTTGTTTACCTAATATCTAAGCTCATTGTCTAAGCTAATTGTCTAAACCAAGCCAACTTTTTCGTTCTTCCTCCAGCAAAGATCAACAGATATGACTGAATAATTTTCTACGCTGGAAATATAGTATATGGAAATAAGTTTCAAATACATGCACAAATTATTTTCATATTGAAATGATGGAAAAAGAAATTATTAAATACAAGACTTCCTTTAATACTTTGTTAATTCTGGTATTTATGACATGAAGGAGAGCTATAAGAAAGTTAAGATTGCAAAAACAAGCTTTCAAAAGCTTAAGATGAAAATGAGGTTTCTCCAACATTCTCAATTCCATCCCTTAGGTATACATTCAAGTTTTATTCAACATCTCTGGTTTTATTGCTATAGGAAGCATATCATAGAGCAGAAAAAACAGACTAATTCTTTCTAATTCACAGTTCAGTTTTCAGTTTTCTCTTCTTCCCCTGAGAAGATCAGCACTACTACTAGCTGCTACTCTTGGCGCTTGCAGAAATCACCCCTTCCAAACTGTCTATTATCCAACACAAAAAATGACGATTCTCTAATCATAAGACTGATGACTGGCACAGTGGTCGAGGGACTGTAAAATGCAAATCATTCTTTTTCTGTCCAGGAGAAATAAAACACGAAGTCATCCAGAAATCACCGTTTCTTTCTGACTACTGTCCATCCTTCTTCCCTTGGCTGTAGGACATGAGTTTCTGCTGTCAGTGCTCAAGTGGTCTTTGGTCTGCGAGAAGAGCCAGTATACACTAAAGGGTACTGAAAATAATGGAGAGTTGCCTGGAGATGACCATTGCTCAAAGAAGCTGATGCATTCGAAGAGCCTCACCAGAAGCCCCTATGAAATCTCTAGGCATGTCCAAACACTTACTATCTTAGCTCAGTCTACATCGATTATCGAGCAAGTAGCACAAGGCACCTCCTCGAAGAAGGCTATCCCTTCCAAATTTCAAGGTTTTGCCCAGAAGCAGGGCAGGATAACAACTGCATAAAAAACATCCATAGCAACATACTTGCAGAAATGCTTGAAACATTTCTGCAATACAGAAAGTAAAACAGACAAACAGCAGACTAAAAGAAAAAAATGAGGGATAATTTAATTCCAAGCATTCAAAATCTGACAGAATTCAGCACAACAAGTAACAGGAGATCTAAAACACAGTGTATGAGGCAAGCTCGCTTAGGTAGCACCACAATCAGTTTTGCCTACGTAGTATAAACAGATATGTACATTTAACAATTGCTTGCTAATAATGAACTGCACTGAAGAGTTGCTTTGCTATGGGAACAACCACCCCACATCAAAAGAACCTCATTTGTACATCAAAGGAGAAATTACACTCAATAATAATGTTTCTTTGAATTGTCACCTAAAAACATTATAGGACAAACTTAACTTTTGGTCTGAAGGCTTCTGAAGGGAGATTTTCATTATAGCAAAAAAAAAAAAAAAAAAAAAAAAGGAAACCGCTTTC
Organism: Phaethon lepturus; assembly: GCF_000687285.1. Classification (NCBI taxonomy): domain Eukaryota; kingdom Metazoa; phylum Chordata; class Aves; order Phaethontiformes; family Phaethontidae; genus Phaethon; species Phaethon lepturus. The sequence continues at coordinate 30,497 of NW_010539846.1, forward strand.
ACTCTGCAAACTGCAAATATAGGAAAGAACAGAAACTAACTTTAACTATGTGGTGTGAGGAGGTGGGCATGAAGAAGAGAAAGACTACTTCTTACACGTACTTCAAAACCTCTCAGCAACATCAAAGGAAAGCATGCCACATCCTTCCAAAGAGGTGTTTGTTTACGCTCCAAGATCAGCTTATGGTGTGTAGGACTCCCAACTGCATGGAGGAACACACTCCCATCAACACCAGATCCTCTCATGCTTTCCTATTTACTTCTCAAACACCTCCTTTATTCCACTAGCCCAGTATGAAAGCTTGCTAGAGACACAAGAAGTGTGCAGTATTGCGCCATTGAAGCCTGCTTTGCCCACTCACCAAATATCACCATGCTCGCTCACTCTCCACTGCCTTCCTCTTTCAAGAAACACTTTGTTGCTCCCTTCAGAATTTTGCTACTTCATTCAACACCATCCACAAAGTCTGAAGTAGCTTAGTGGTGGCCTTTATGTCATTTACCGATGATGGCATGGCTTTATGTCACACACAGCACTCTCAGGCTTTTCACTAATCCCCATTCTTCTTTTCTTCTAAGGCTTATGTTACTTGAGAATTTGACAGGACGAAGTTTCCTATGGACAAGGCCTTCCAAAACCAAGCTGCCACTGGCTGTTCATGATCAGATGAAATACAGCAGAGCAGAGCTTTCATCCGTCAAAGGCTGCACAAACTGTAATGCAAGCTCTCATTCTTTTCCTCTAAATAAGGGCAGAAGTAAAAGTTCCAGGTTCAAACCCATTTGAGTCTTTAAACCCCACAGGAGTACTGTGAACAAATGGCCAAGTGCTACAAGCAAGGATGACCATGCACTACTTTCCCTTTTACCTCTGTGTGTATGAAAATAACAAAATATGTTAAAACTTCTGTGAACAGATCCTAATACTAATTGTACAATTAAAAGAGATAGTGTTAACAAGATTTTAATTTCAGTACAAAACTTCAACACAGTTGGTTAAAATCAAGCAATAAAAACATCTCTGCTTAAAACCAAAAATCAAGTCACACGGTAACTGTATCACCAGTCTAAACCCATAAAATGCAGAAAAAATGGTAGGTTAACTTCAATGTACTCAATTACTTCCATTAATTGTTTACACTTCCTAATGAAATCAAACAGTTTCGCAGCCCTCAGCAATGTAGCTTAGAGATGAAAAAGCAGGCCGTACCCTCCTCGTTTTGAAGTCTTTCCACTCTTATGAGCTGTTCCTAATAGGAAACACCCTTCCTCCAGCTGTAAGGACAGTCGAGCAGCTGCCCTAATAACCAATGCCAACTCCACATATTAATACATAAAAGCAGCTGCCTGCCTGCCTATGCAGCTGAAGGAAAAGTGCTGGAGGCATGGGCCAGTGTCTAATACTGGCACTGATTGCAAAGGCAGCTGCTCAGTTCATACAGCTGCAGGAAGAGTGCTAGGTATCAAAGCCAGAGGAGAAATGGAAGATGGAATGGCTCAAGCTGTGTAATTGTAAGTCCCAGAATTTCTAACAGATACTTGCATCCTTAATCTCTGATCCTTAGCTGCCTATTTGTGAACTGGGATAAATACGGGATAAATATGTCTCTCTGCTCATAGGATCCTGAAAAATTAAATTCATTTGTGACTGTGAAGAATATTAATATAATGATATCATACTAATGCCAAGAAGAAATAAGGAATTCTATCTTTGTGAACTATTCAAAGCATGGCATAGCTGTTCATTACAGAAATACCATTCATTCTATGCATTAAACAAGATTAAAGACTTAGAAAAATTAAAGATGAAAATTAAGCATGGATAGGCAACTTAAGCACTCTCCAACTTCTGAGTGCTAGCTAGATTTTATAAACAGCTATAAGGATCTTTACTCTTTAGTTGCTTTTCAAGCATGTTTGTGCACAAGAAAGGAGTGCATGTATACACAACACATACAAACCAGAGAAACATGCCCTGGTTTTCCTGCTCTGACTCAGTAGGTATATGTAGCAGCCTATACTTCACTGCAGAACATAAATACCATACGCAGCTTATACCACTTCTGGAAAAAGCCATCTCCTTTGATATTCTGCAGCTGATGGCAAGCACTGAACAAGCTATAGTCTCAAACTGGTACAGAAATTGCACGTAGTTACTAGCACAAGGGACTCTCAGAATCACAGAAGCATCAAATAGCTTGGGTTGGAAGGGACCTTTCAAGGTCCTCTAGTCCAACCTCCCTGCAATCAGTGCAACGAGCAGGGACATCTTCAACTAGATCAGGTTGCTCAGAGCCCATCCAACCTGACCTTGAATGTTGCCAGGGATGGGGCATCTACGACCTCTCGGAGCAACCTGGGCCAGTGGTTCACCACCCTCATTGTGAAAAATGTCTTCCTTCTATCTAATCTAAATCTGCTGTCTTTTAGTTTAGTTTAAAACCACTACCCCTTGTCCTAGCGCAACAGGCTAAAAAGTCTGTCCCCATCTTTCTTTGAAGCCCCCTTTAAGTACTGGAAGGCAGCAATAACGTCTTCCCGCAGCCTTCTCTTCTCCAGGCTGAACAACTCCAACTCCCTTGTTGAAAGGGCAACTACAGGGCCAGCAGAACTGACCAGACTCTTTGAGTTGGAAGTGGGGAAGAAGTGGGAAGAAGAGCGGAGAACTGGAAAATAGATGGAGGTATCTCAGAAATACAGAATCTAAGCTGGAGTGGACTTCAGTATATGAGGCACAAGGGAGAGAACAAACACAGGACAGGAATCAGGAGTGGAGGGAAATCCAGGGGCAGAAGATGGGATAAGTAGCTTTGTACAGCATAGGTTCTTCCTCTGTGCCACGGTCTTAACTTCAGGTCTCATTTCCAGAGCAAAACCAAGGGGATGCTCCTGGGTTAGAAAGCTCTGATTCAGGCACAGCAAATCTCCAGTGCCTCTGTGGGAACCAGCACAGGGTTGGCATGACTGGTAGGTTTCCATGCAGTCAGGTACCTCTGATTCAGGCCCACAGCACACTCTACAGTACCAACACCATGTCACCCCCAGCTCTCCAGAACATCCCAGACTTTGTTTAGCTTAAGCTGAGATGCCTCACCTTCCTGTCATTCTGGCTTAATTTCTTAACAAATGTCTGGGGCAAGAAAAAATTACCTCAACCATTTGGAAATTGCCATCTCTATTCTCAAGCAGTCATATACAATTACTGGCTATGCAATGGTATACAAGCAATTTAACAGCTACTACAGCTGCTGGCAGAATACAGTAACAGTCAATACTTGTATAATGACTTACTAGAAACTATGCCTTTCAGAAGTTCCCATAAGAAAGAAATACCTGATACACAATGGAAACAGTCTACCTTCAAAGCATCAGAAATAGTTATATCCTCTTGGATTATTCCACACAGCACTATTAAGAAAAAATAAAGTGATCAAAAAGCTTTTTAGATAAAGAAGTCCTATGTTTTTACTCAAACACATTATTAAAGAAGACAAGCAGAAGAAAAATATAAAGAAAATGAAATCTCACAGTATTACCAACTACCCCTCCTCAATTTCTCTACGCTTTGGTAAAGTTTAAAGATCAAATACTGAAAATGGTATACTAAGAAAGTGATCAAAGCTACTTTGCAGATACTTTTGTGTTCCAGCCTTGCTCATCTGTAAAACATTCTTCCTCAAATCTACTGTAAAGGCACTACTGTGAGCGAATGAGCTCTGTAGGCTGCTGCTACAGCAACCCGCGGCTGCTCGGTGACCCATCACGTAAGCTAGTTTGGCTCCTCTTGTTCACCTGCTGACAGGAGTCTCTTCAGGTCAAGTCCCGCAAGATGGGTTTCTTCCCAGTGCTGACACCACAGCATAACACCTCAGGCCATTGCTGAAAGATGCCGTATTTCATAGGAAACATTAATATTCACTTGCCTATATCCTGCTCAAGAATACCATTGCTGCAGATACACTGGCACTAACATAAATGTTAACAGTATACAAGATGTTAGGAGCAAATAACCACGCTCACAAGCAACCACTGTCCAAACACAGTGCAATTCATTCCACTGAAAAGCCTTCCCCATCAAAATCTCTCAAGGAAGAGACCAGGCAGAACTAGCTCAGGTGGGCTTTTTTGGTTTCAATATCCTTTATTCATCTTTTGTCTTCCCCCCCCAAACTGAGGATATAACTGTATACATTGTAAAAAAATGTACATTTAAATAACTGGTACCATGCTGTATGCCTGCAATGCACTGTTTTAATACCAAATAAATTTTAACATTGGTATCAAACTGAGTGAACTTTTGAGGACAGCTCTTCATTGTGCTGCTGGCTGTGTTTTTATGTTTCAGAACTGAAGCACACAGTAAACAAACCACTCACACTTCTCATTATGGGCCCAATTTTACATAAAACTCTGGTTGATAATTAGTTCTTCTTACTTAATTTGTTGTCATTCACACAACACTTCTAATGAAAGGGAATACATAAGTGTGCAACATGCTGCATTTTTATCAATACCCTATATTCAAAGGTAAAATTAATTCACTACCAATAATGTTATCTTCCATTGCTCTATTAGTCAAGAACTTCCCTCTCCAAGACTCTGGTAAATGAAGAAATTCTTGTCAATTCCCAAAACGCTAAAGGCATTTCTCTCTTTCTGGGGTACACCTGTTGTGTTGAAAGCCAACGTACACTGAAATAGCTGAGGAAACAAAGCAAAAAACTTTCAAAGTATCTCCAAACCCAAAGATTTAGAGCTGAAGAGGAATGTCAAGCTACACAAGCTAAAAAGCAACATCAATGGTGGTCACGAGGTCAAGGGTGGTGATTGTCCCCTTCTGCTCTGCTCTTGTGAGAACCCAGCTGGGGCACTGCATCCAGCTCTGGGGTCCCCAGCACAAGACAGACATGGTCCTCTTAGAGGGCTGGAACACCTCTTCTATGAAGAAAGGCTGAGAGAGTTGGGGTTATTTAGCCTGGAGAAGAGAAGGCTCCAGGAAGACCTTACTGCAGCCTTCCAGTACTTAAAAGGGGCCTATAAGAAAGGTGAAGAGAGACTTTTTACCAGAGCCTGTAGGGATAGGACAAGGGGTAATGATCTTAAACTGCAAAAGCATAGGTTTACATTGGACATAAATGTTCAAAGTCAGTTTGGATGGGGCTTTGACCAACTGACCTAGTGGAAGATGTCCCTGCCCATGGAAGGGGGCTAGACTAGATGATTTTTGAAGGTCCCTTACAAACCAAACCATTCTGTGACTCTATGAACACCAGACTCCTCACATGACAGCCAACATGCACTAGTGCTATGAAAAGGATGATTTCCATCATTCACCCAAAACACCACTGAAGGATCTGGAGATTTTTAGCACATTTTAGCGTTTTCTTTAGTTAAGGTTAGAGAAATAATGGTGCGAGTAACCTGCTGTTAGGTTTTCTCCTGCTTTCCTAAAGACCCTCCATCTGCTTCCTATCAGACAGGTAAAGGACTATCACATCTACAGTACATGAGGCATAACAGGAAGATGGTATGGAACTGGAAGATGTACAGGACAGAAAAGAAGTAAGAAAAAAACCTCTCCTGCCCCTCGGAAACGACACCTGTCAACAGGAAATGCTGTCTTAGACAGTAAAACCCAACATAAGAGAGAGTCCCAGATGCACTGCAGAAACAGAACAAATCCCCAACAATGGTGTACATAAGCAGTATGCACTCTGTGGAGAGGTAGCAGTCTTAAGCATGTTACTCCTCTATTCATAGCATAATTACCATACCATTTCATACAGGTTGTTTTCGCTACATTCTACAAGCAGCAACTCCAATCTGTACACCGGCTGGGAGAAAAATTTTACTTTCTTCCATTTCTTTCCCTAATGTGTTTCTACATATCTCAGAGGAGTTCAATACTCTTATTTAGCTTTTACTTTTCTGAAACATAAGCAAATAAGGTTGTAACTGGAACCTTTTCCTATGAACAAGTCTTAAATAGAGTAAGTCCACTAAACAATTGCAATAGACAGTGGACAATAAATACTGAGATTATGGCAAAATCTATAGGTTTGTTTCTTGAAACATGCAATTCTCTACACATCTTTACCCAAAACATAAAACCAGATGTTTTCTTAGGACCATACACAACATTTTTAATCTTAGCATTCAGCATTATTTGTTAATATTAAGCAAAACATCAGTCAACGTTTAACTCTAGCAACTGGCTGAAGGCATGACAATTTAACTGTATACTTTTATGTAGTATATTGCACATATTAAATATTAAACTATTAACCCTCCTAATTTATTCTTACAAATCTCAAGTAAGCAAAATAAGAATCTAAACACCAAGGAAGAAGGCAGTGTTGAGTTTTTATTCTCACTGTAAAGCAGAAGAGAAGAATCCTGCTGACACCCTCCATTACAGCACAGCTCTGCAAACTGGCACCAGCAGAGGTAGATGCTTCACTAGCTCCAAGCTGCTCCACAGTCTGACTGCCAGAAAACAGATGCTGGGAAGCCATAGCAACATTTATGCCATTTATCAGAAGAGTATTTTTCAATTATGATGTGAATCAACAAATTTCAGCCAGGAAGAATAATGTCTCCTGGTTAAAACACAGGAATAATAAATTCAGTTACTTCCTACTCCTGCCAAAAACATCCGTATTCCTGGGTACCTTACAGTTTCCATGCTGTAATTTTTTTCTTTCATAAAATGGGAATAATAGTTTGTTATAGCAGTGGGATGTTGAAAAACACGTTTCATTAATATTTACAACATTCCTCTTGAGGATTGCAAAGTCAGTGACGGAAATTAGTAATTTGATATGACAACTTGTACAGAGACACATCTTATTGACAGTTATTCACACAAACTAGGGTATGTACATGTAACAGGCTGTTTCGCCTATAATGTCATCAACCCTTCATATTAGCCTAAGATCATTAATAGGAACAGGCATTTTATTACAGGGATGCACAAAACAAGCAAGATGATACAATTCCTACCCTGAAAAGCCTACAAACTTATGTTTAATGAAAAATTAATTGAGCTTAAAACAGCAGGAGGGAAGGACAGGTGAAGATGAAAACCAGGCCATGAGGTTACTTGGGATGTATTTTTAAAGTACAGATCATGAGAATTCAGAACAATTTTAAACAAAATAAATATGGACTAAGGTTCATTGTAGGGATTGTCCATACCATGAGAAGGTTACAATTAAAATGGTAGAAAAAAAAAAAAATCTTAGAAGAACAGTCAATAAAAGACAGGTAGAAAAAAGCAAAACAGACAAGGATAGAAAAAAACCCCAATTTGTTCTGCAGTCGGGGTAGCTGGGCATATGTCTTTAGGGTGCCTATGAATGTGTATCCATATATTTCTGCACTGCAATCTCTGCTGGTCTAATGTGACCTAAATATTCAGCAGCCCACCCCACAGGCCACCAGACTCTCATTAGCCTCCTCCCTAATCTCCTGGTAGGAAAATGCCCCTGGCCAGGAGCACCAGTCTCAGGGGGTTTGGCCATGTGGAAGCAGTGGCTGCAGGTCGCATCTCGTACACGGCTGTGAAACCCGGCAAGCGCTGCCACATTTCCTCTCCCACGTCCCCACTCCCACCGCAAGCCACGCAGCTACACAGTTAAGCAACTGAAGAAGTTTTTACCCTTCGAATGTGGTTTGTTTTCTTGCAGGAAGCTTACAAAGGAGAGGATGCCAATACATTTTGTGCAGTTTTAAAAGCTACTGGGAAAATAACTGGGTTTTCAGGAAATATTTCAGGGTGTGGTGGAGTCACAATTTACAGCGAGACGCTGCCTGGCCCAGGGGAAAGCAGGAGAGATCCAACGCTGTTTTATCTATAGCAAACTCACTCGACTTGGCTTGTGCTCACAGTGCGCTGGCAAGGCGGGCTGGCTCTCCTCGCACAACAGCACTTGTGTCTTCCCAAGGCTCCTCAAGTTCCCACCAACCTCTTATTCCGCGGGAGAGAACAGCAGCATACTTGTTCACTTCAGCATACTTTTTCATTAGAGAAGAAATGTTGATTTCAGGGGATGTCGCAAAAATGATTATGTAGAACAAAAGCATCTCTTCAGTTTGGGATTACTACCTACGAAAACTTTTAATTTTACTTCCACATGCCAAAACACAGATCACGTAGAATATGGTAATAACCAGATACAGTGTTTAGATTACAATTCAAATCATCAACATTAAACCTATGTCCATTAAAACAACACCAATTTGCTGTAGACTTTAATCTCAAATAAACTGAAATTAAAAAAAAAAAAAAAAAAAAAAAAAAAAAGAGTACTAAAACACACAATCACAAGATCAGAATCAAAGTGTATCAGTCTATGTAAAAAGTTATTCATAATATTTTGGATGTCACCCTTCACCAGCCCCCCTACTATGTCCTCTCCAATTCCAACATATGTTTGTGTCTCTGCTTGAGATAATTTTTGATAGCGGGCAAACTAATTAAACATTCTTTAGAAGCCACAGGGCTGAAGTCACCGTGCAGTGACTAAATACTGCAGCTGTCAGGAGAGGCAAAGTGGGTTCCCATCCTAATCCCAGGCTGACCTCGGAGCCGAGCCTGAGAACCTGTCAGAAAGGTGCTCTCACAGCACAAGACAGAGAGCAGCAGCTGCTTATGCTCAGCAGGCTGCAGCCAGTCTCTTTTTTTTCCTTTTTTTTTCCGTACTCCAAACCCCCCCCCGCACTTTCTCCACTGTCACTCTGGATACACACTGCACAAAGCTCACGCACGCACATCCTGCTCCTGGTGAGAAGGAGCTACCAGTGAGCTCAGTTTTTCACATGCTCAAAAACTGCTCAAGCCCAGATCAAGATGAAACCCATGTCCTCTAGTCAAACTGCAGGCAGAAGACCTGCACCCACCTCGTGCGTGGGATGAGAAGCATGAAAAATATATTTAAAGGTATTTCCAAATCCAGTCAAATGCAGGTATTTGACAATGTTAATTCTTTTATGTAGGTAACAGAAGTATTAAGCTTTTTTCCCCCTGAAAATAAAGAAAATTAATTGGAAAAGTACATCAATAATGAAAGCAAAAGGGAAGGAAAACATCTTTAGTCATACTAAATTAGTCACTAAGACATAAATATGTGGTAGGTATGATTTTTTTAAATACAAGGTAGATTGCAGATAGAAAGCAAACTTTTTTTATATTTTGCAGATATAATATCAACTCACAGCAAAAAACCGTGACAAACAGATCCAACGGAGAAGGAAATCCTAATCCTGAAAAATGCCTTTGAATTAGGCATTCATTCAGACAAACAATGTCTCAGTGATTCAACTAGGTATGGTCTGTCCACAAAGGCTCAGATTCCCAAATGGACTGGAGGACAGCAGTATTTTGTCTGCAGATCAATAAAGGAGGTGGTTTATCACTGGTGACCATACTCCTCATGGTCACCATGCTCCTCATCCCAGTGAGCTCCTCCTGGCACCTTAGAGCAGCCTAATTTTATAAAATAAAAAAGAATGCAAATGCGATCACTATTTATGAAAAGCTAACTCTGAAACCATGAGAGTGGAAAAGGGCAGGAGGTTTTTTGTATGAGTTACTAAAACACAGTTTAAAGAACTACTCAGCATCTCAGCATTACTCAGCACTGCTTCATCCATTTTGCTTACAGTTCACTGTGGGGTCTAGCACAATGCACTGCAATGACCTCTTCACATCACAGGTATCCAAAATTTTCCTTTGGTATCGTGAGCTCATCCTTCCATCATCAATTAAATAACTCATCTAATCTCCTCCAGTTCAATCCTTGCATGCATAAGGAAATACTGAACAAGCATAAAGGGATTTCAACCCAATTTTTGCAAATTTGACCTGTGTGTTTCCTGGTTTTGTATCAGAGGGGCATTTCTTGACTGGAGGATTTGATACTGGTTTCAGTGAAGACAAGCTTGATTACAGATAGAAAAGTTCCACCTCACAGTGGAAAGGTCGCACATAAAATTTAAAATAACACTTAGCAATATCCACAACCAGATATTGAAAAAAAAGTCATATCATGATTGATAGTGGTCTGACCTCAGAAATAAATACGTCTTAAATTGGGCAAGCAGGGCTACTGCCTTTTTCTGAAGCCATTTTCAGACACTCTACTTTCTTACTTTTTCTCAAAGGTACCAGTGCCTAGACAACAGAATGGTTAGGCCTCCTCTAAGCAGTGGGGATTGAGAAGAGCCCTTGAATTCCATCTTCTCCTCTCTATCCCCTAATCAGCCTTTTCCTGCTAATTTCTGGGACTGCACCAAACAAGCCAAAGATTCAGCTTCCCATCTGTCAGAGAAATAGGAGACAAGTGAGTATCAGGCACTTGGACAACAGCATCATCACTTCTCTGGGCATCAAACCACTCTTGAGGAAAGAGCAGCTACAAGTTCCTTGGCAAAACTGGTTCCCAGGTGCACATCAAACCCATCCTTTGACCAGCACGCTGTCTTACAACGCACAGGACTGTATTACAAGATCTTTGTCCCTCAGGCTAAGAGATACTTCAAGACAGATATATAAAGCATCATCTAGTGGGCAGACTTCTATGATTTAAAAATATTTTTGCAACTGAAACACGTCGAGTTATTTATTCACAAATCAAAACTTATGTCTTCAAGACACAGGCTGTTTTCTGAGGGCATATGCACAAAAAGAGTGCCTGCCTACGTGAGAACCACCCCTTGGCACGTGTTTCAAGTACAAGCTGCATTCCTTCAGCTAGGGCTCCTTCTACGAAGCAAACTTAACAAATAAGACACGAATTAAAATCTCTAAAAACAAAATTCCATATGAAATTTTACCCCTGGGAAAAGGAAAGAGAAGCAAAGTGCAAATTGCATGTGGCAGATGTCAGCCATGACTCTCAGTGTGTTGCTGGAATGTGCACGGGTACATGGTGATGGGTGCAGGAGATGGGACCCAAGCAGCATAAAACTCCACTGTCCCTAATCTATGGAAGGACATGAGCAAAACTTTGCTTTTTATCTTCAAAGTGCAGTTGGGATCATTACACCATCATACTTAACTAATATTCAAAGTGGCTAAAACCTTAAGGGAATAGGTTTATAAACTATGAGAGGCTGACCCCGGATAAAGCGACTACAGAACATGAAAATATCCGCTATGAAAATACTTATTAAAACTCTGTGTCAGAGGTTTTAGGCTTGATAACAAGAGTGAGCACAGATGAGCTCTGTTAAATTAAGACTTTTTCTTGTTATAAATGAGAATCCTAAGTAAGTTTGTAGATAACTTGTTTCCAACCCCGGATTTTTAACAGCCCCATTATTACCTGAATTACAAGATGCCCTTCTCATGAATGAAAATTTGGTTGTTTTTTTATTATCGTAGTAGTTAACCAATTTATTTATATGAATACCGTGGAAAGATTTTTACTTTTGTCAGTACGTACCATATAGTTCACCATATAATGAATGCTTCCTGCTGTGATTAAAGCTGGCTATGAAGCAGCTCTCTGTGAAATGGCTAGAAGTTCTACTTTCAAATCAAGAAAGAAACAAAGAAAGAATACCAGAATAAGAGATACCCCATTAGGGAAATGACTGATTGATAAAATGGTGTATCTGCTATATTGACAGCTGGTCCAGGTGTCTGCCTTCAGAGAGACACTGTACCTCTCCACATAACCATAATCACTTGCCAATGTATACCTGACAGGTGCCAATTTCAAGCCCAGTTAAAACAAAAGCATTCTTACCAGCTACATCCTTCTATCAGCTGCAGGAAGCAAAAAGATAAACTAAACTATTCAGGTAGAAGCTAGCCATGCTGCTAGATTACATGTTACATGCAGGAATTGTCAATTTGCACAGACAGAAAGTTTTAAGTACATTTAATATTTTAAGGGGGAAAATAACCGCTGGGGGGGGGGCAAGAGGAGAAGCAGTAGTATCTGGTGGGATTCTTTCAAAAATTTAACCTTCTGAAATCCTGATTTTCTATTCATGGGAATGTTTGGCTAATTACATTTTACCCCTGTTCCTCATCAAACAATAGCAACTTCTTATTTCATATTCACATAGCAACAGAGTAGAATTCTTGTTCTCCATCTGCTGGTTCTGCAGCAGCAGTTGACCATGATTTCCACAACACTCCTGCTGCTGATAAGGCAGCAAGGAAGAGCAAGGAACCAGACACAAAGGTTTTATCCTACACCCCTTACTATTAATATTTGATGAAGCTGTGTCTGTAATGAAATGAAAGCAGACATAACAGAACCAGAAATAATCCCAAAACTAATCATACAGAAAATATGAAGGTGATGACCTGGGCTTTATGACTGTAAAGAATCACTGCTTTAATCACACTCATTTCTTCTGAGTAAATTTACTTCAGACTAGGTATCTCTTAAGAATGCTATTTATTATTTACTACATCATGATTATTGTGATCATCATTGATTTGTATAACTGATGTAACATTACTGATCTCACACCTTATATTGTGCATATCCTGGAGTCCTTCTACTTGATCCAAGCGTTAATTTAACAATTACCTTCAAAATAATCCCACACACAGAGCCCACCACAAGAGCTGGTATCCAATCTCTTACTGACAGTTTCCAGTGTCCAATGACCAGTACACTAAGACCAAGTTCTTTTAAAAAGCCAATAACAAACTAAAAGTCGTGGATATACATTTGCATTCTGCAAGTATACGAGACACAGACATACTCCATCACGCACGCTTGTGCAGAGCAGGATGCTTTAAAGGATGGGCTCCTGGACAGGCTAGCCTAAAATGGCAGCCAGCGGTTAAACACGGTAGTTTCACTTAACCAACAACCTCTGATATGCAGCATGATGAAACTTCTAGTGGAGTCAACTGGACTACTCCCAAGAAACTGCTTCTCCAGCTTCCCCAAACGGTCCCATGTCACACATTGCTCAAACTGTGGCCAAGAATGTCCCAGGTGCCAAAAAGATGCGACTTTTAAAACTAACAATGACTGCCAGCATCCCATTTATGTCCTTTTAAATCTTCAGATCTCTCATTTCCCACTTGTTGGATTTCCCTCAAATTTTGGTTTGCTTTTCCCCTCGCCCAGGGCACTGGTTACCTTGCGAGACTAGCACAATCTGGTCTGGATGGCATGCCGAGAGCTGCTTCTGCTTCCATGGGGAGGGAGACGCAGTCCTTAGATGCCCTCCTGCCTCCCTTTTCAGCACAAAACTTGAAAGACTACATAACTGGGACCAGATGGTTTGGTGTGAGGCTGAAAAGAGGAAAACTACAGACCTGTATCACTCCAAAACAGCTTTAAATTTTCAGAAGGTCCCCTCCAAGAAAAGCACAAAAATCCCCCACCCCACACAGAACACCGTGGAATAAGCAGGATAATCATCACATTGATTAATACAATGGGAAATAAAGTGGTTAACTTTCTCAATAAACGGAAATCATCAGTGAAGTCCCACGGCAATCTAGTACTGCAATCTGTATACAAACAGCCCCCCCCTGCAAATGAATGAGGAGGTCACAGTATTTGCTCATAATACTATTTATATTAGTAAAAATAAAGCTAGTTGCAAAGAGCTACTCACAGAGTAGTGTGAATGGGACATAACGTGACAAATGAAATTCAATGCAGGTAAGTGTGAAGCATTGCACCTTGGGGGAAAAATATCCAAACTTTACACACACACTACATTGACACTGAACTACTTTCTACTGCTCAGAAACAAGTTAGTGGGGTTACAAGAGATGATTTAAAAGAAAACAGCTTCAGACTCTGCTGCAGTGAAAAAGCATATAAAGTATTTGGCTCTACATAAGAGAGAGAACTAAACTGAGGTTTTTTATGCTGTTGTACAAAATCATGGCCTTAAAAAGTGTCCCCTGTATTCATCCTCTCTCCTGTAAAAGGATATAGGTAAACCTGGAAGTGTTCAGAGAACAGTGGAAATCACAGCTAGGACTGTTCAGCCTCAAAAAAAGAAAGGACTGACCAGGAACACCTTTGAGTCTCAAGCGACAGAAAGCATCAAGTGGGTAAAACTGTTCACTGTTACTTCTAATACAAGCATAAGTGGGCATTAAATAAAACTGGCATGACAAGCTAAGGAAAAGTATATCACACTGGCTGTGATACTCTGTCGTAAGTTACCGCAGATGCTAAAACAGTTAACAGAAGTTCGCAGAATGTTTTACTGGGGCAGGGGAGATGAGTGAAAGGCTATTAATCATGAGGACACCACCTCTTGCTCAGCAAGACCCTGCAGGCACAAGCTGCTGGAAGCTGAACGAAAGCACCGCTCTGTTACTGCCCTGTCCTTAAAGCTTCCCCAAGCATTGGCTACTGCAAGAGGTACTGCTGTCTTATCCAAAATAGTTGTTTTTATGCCACCAGATGCACAGGCAACCACAATGAGAGGTTTTGGGGGTAGGAGATGAGCCCCCAGGCAGGCTAGAGGGAGGCGGATGCAACAGGAGACTGGAGTCCTCAGCTGGGAAGTCCCTCCCTCCCGCTCAATTCTGTGTTCTGCATCCATTCAAAACACCTTAAAAACCTCAATTATTTTCAGATATCCCCAGACATGAATTAAATAGTTGTGATTAGAGGGAAGTAAAGTCTTTAAAAGCTACCCTTATACTTAAACCGAAATACTCAAAGACCAGGAATCTCATCACTTACCTGGAAGCAAAACTTAGTCACTGAAAACACAGATGCCCTGGAAGCTTTCTGTTTATAAACAAAACATGAAAAGGTTTTTAAAACCTTGGTTTAAAAATACTGATGCAAAAAATAAGTCTGAATCTAAACTGACGGTAATTCAGCAAAAAGTTGTAACTTCTTCTCACCAGGAATGCAACCTTGCTTTAAATAGTTTAAATTTTTTATGGACACCCTCTTTCACTTGAAGTAGGAAAAACATAAGTTGTCACTGAAAATTGCACACTTAATACACTCTTATTCCTTTCATGTTTTTATACCTATTAAAATGCATGCAACTGATTCAGCACTTGTTTTAACATAATTTAATCAAAACCAGGAGATCCTACATTAAAAATGTACATTTTCTGTCACTGAATAGCTGTAGAAAAAAGTTTCTCCAGAGCTAATCCTTTTACATTGAGGGAAACCTCAACAGCATACTTCATTCACCAAAAACGCATTGTGACTGACTTTCCTCTGACATGGGAAGGGGTCACGCATAGCATAAGTGCTGCCGTGAATTAAAACCGTGCTCACAGAGGGGCTTGAAAGACTATCTGTCCTGACTGCAGGATGTCACAGATACACCAGAACGATGGCAGCTATGGGGCTCTCCTCCACAAAATGAAGGCACGCCAATGCCATCTTCCCAGTGCAACACATTTTACGACACCTAGGCATTTGTCCCATCACCAGGCCTAAGAAATCCTCTCAACAAAAGGACAGACTCACTCATTTCTCAAATGACCGGAGGTGGACAGAGAGGATGGAGGGAAGGGAGTTGTACTGGTCACTAACTCTAGCCCTTCTAATTTTGCTGTCCTTGCTTGACATATCTGATTTTAAACAGAAAATACCCTGGACAGGGAAAAATTCATTTTCTTTGTAGAGAGAAAACTTACAGCAGAATTGCCAACTAAAATACTGTCCAATTACACAGCAAAGCCAAAGATCAAGTGTTGAATTTTTTACCTATGAATTCACTTCCCCTTAGCATTAACTGAAGTCACCCAAATATAATAATAGTACAAAACTCACAGCTCTATGTGAGGGCTGAATCTGCCCCCTTCACCAATGACACAAACAGTGGGATCGAGCACACCCGCAGCAAGTCTGCAGATGACACCAAGCTGAGTGGTGGCTGACAGGCCTGAGGGATGGGATGCCACCCAGAGGGACCTGGACAGGCTCGAGGAATGTGCCCCTGTGAACCTCATGATGTTCCCTGACAGTATATCTAAAAAGCAAATATTTTTGCAAATACTTTTCTCTTCAGGACTTTTTAAAATTCAACCTCATTCCTTAACAGATTTTACAAGCTAAGGCTCAAATATGAACCTTTCTTCCTGGTTTATAAGAGTCACAAGCAAGAGGGTTTTATTAAAGAGTGACATTAAACATTGAAGCTATCCGTGAAATACATGTGCTATATACCTAATTTTCAAATAATTTAGCTATGGAATTTTTCACTGTAAATATTCATTATGCATTCCAACATGTATTTTCTCATGGTAGATCTTAATTAATCCTCAGCAGTCCTTTCATAAAACAACTGCTCTCAGATAACTGGGTCAAACTTATTTTTACAAGTGTCTAAATACAAATTTACACAGACACATTACATTCCTTAGAATAAACAAGCACACATGCAAACTGTCTACAGTAATACATCTGAGTATTGACTTTGGTCTTCTATTTCTATTTAAAATAATTGCACAAACATTGAATATAAGATTAAATTCTCAATATACCTCCAGCCTTCTGGATCTAAAATTCCATTTGTTTAAAGGTTTATATAGTTGGTTTTAAGAAGCTTTTGTTCATGCATGACTCTGACATGCATTTGGAAAAGCAGAGTAGATCATTAACTGTCCAACTATTTCTCCTAGAAAACTTACACAGAAAATGTAAACACACAACTTCTGCAGTAAAATTAACTTGGCAGTAGCTGCATGTACCAAAGACCAGACTGGTCAGGAGAAAACATTTCCATGGTCAAGGACATTGTCCATTTTCCCATGCAGTTTCTTTGGAAGGAATAACCCATGTATTCACTAGGTGGGGAAGAGACACTTCAACTGTCCGTGGCATACAACTAAGTGCCCACACAAGAAGAGCTGGCTGTCTCAGAGGCATAATGCAGGTGGATAAATCCAAGAAGCTCAATTCCCTATATTCCAATCAGGTACACATACTGGGAAGTCTTCCATAAGACCTATAATTCTTTACTATCTGTGTTTACTATAAATTAAGAGATCACCCTTTTCAAGCAGAATGTAACCCTTCTTCATGCAATAAGATCTAAGCAGGGGTTGTTCCCCACAAAGAAGGTCCTTCTCTTCTGAAGTAACCTGCACTATGATTGAATGCTATGGAAACAGGTCCCTTTTTTTCTTTGCAGGGTGGACCTTCACTGCTGGAAGGTTCTGATGGGTTCCTCTGAAGTGATGCATGATCCCACGCAAAAAGTCAGCAACTTTTGAGTAGAAAGCATAAAACAGGAGATAGTCTTTCCAGGGCCATTACCATCTTATTCCAAGCTGGCTTTAATGGGGCACACTGCAGACTGTAACTCACAGCTGAATTTTTAGATGTCTCTCCTTATTACCAAAACCTACTCAAACAGTGCAGAGCAGGTCCATACTGGTAACCACCAGCCTGGCACACACAAAGCCAACATTAGCATTGCCATTCTGCCACCACTCAATAGTCAAGGGCAGAGTTAGAAACTTGAGAAATGCTGCAGTGAGGTGTTAAAGTAACAGATTATTGTTATGCACACAACTAACATAGATTAAATGACCATTCCAGTGCCTAACTAAGTAGCAGGACTTCCACTCGGCAGTGACCTGCAAGTCTCCTCTGATGTGATTTACTGTGTAATGCAGAGTCCCCACTGAAGTGAATAGGGTCTACCTGGAGATTTAAAAATATACACAAGTATGTTTTTGATTTGATCTTTACTTATTAAATATTAAAACCAGTGAAGACTATTTTTGGTACTGTGGTTTTGTACAGTCAGGCTGCAATGCATTATTAATGTTGTTGTACCTAAAAGGAGATGACTTTCAGGCCTTCACAGACTGGATTTACGTGTTTAATTTCCACTGAAATTCAGTAAGAGACAGAAGAGCTTAACTACTGTTGGTACCTCTGGAAACTCCCTCAAACTTACAACACATTTTTTCCTCTCTTCAAATAGATATAGGACATTCCAACATTCACACAGAACCCAAGATGCAGTTTACAAATTCTGTTTTTTTTAAAAATTTGTAGAAGTACATGCCTTTCTACACTTTATAAACATGCCAGCTTGAGAAGTACCTACCCTACTGTCTTTCTGAATATGTGCCTATATATACACAATGTTATCGGCTCAATTTTATCACAAGTCTGTATCTCTGTATTTCTCATTGTAAGATCCAGCAACCTCGTCCTGAAATTATAAATAGTTTTATTATTTCATTTTTAAATAACAGGTTTGGTGTTTTGTTTTACATTTAATCTGTATCGTCCATCCTGTGACGATATATGATTAATTGGGCAACTTGATACTATATTTTTCCAATCAGCACTGTAAATGGGCCATAACCTCGGGAAAGCAGTATCTATTAATAATTCTTACAAGTAAATCATCATAATTCTTCAAAAAAATGCAGTAATTCCTAATTTGAAAAGCATCAGCACAGGTCATCAATGTTTTAAAATCTTCTCTACCTCAAACTTCAAATTCTCCCATTTTAAGGCAAATATTCTACTCATTCTCTACAGCGTGCAAAACCAGATTTGCTCCGCAGTTTTAACTAGCCCCTCTTTCAACTGCGGGCAGCTATGTGCAGCGAGTCGCTGCAAAAGCTACTTTTATTGACAGGTATCTTCCCCCCTCTCCGCATCCCTGAATCGCTTCTTTTTAAGGCTACAATGGCGAAGCTGGATGGGAAAATGCTCAGCTGCTTTGTTTCAGGTCTGGGCAGCATCTTGCTTTCCCACAAACAGGTAGGCACAAGCAGAGAGTGCTACTGAATGCAGGAGACCTCGCCAGAGGCTCAAACCACTAGTTATTGCTGCTGTATTTTTCTACTGACCATGGCTCTTTGCCAAGCTCTAATTAAGACACTTCAGTATGTCAGAGAGTTAACCCTCTGCTGCACCTACCTTCTCCAGAAACAACTAAGGCATACGCACCTTCCTTCCAGAAACACCTGAGCAGCTTTCATGTTACCCTTACTGTGAGGGTTCCAAGCCCTCCACGTTTTTACATCACCGATTCTATAAATGAAGACGAATTAACCAGGCAGTGGGCACCATGACTTTTAGCAGAATTTCTAAGAGTAAGTATTCCTCCTGTGTGAATCTGCTGTGTACTGCCATGCCTATTTTCCTTCAAAGAAAAACAGAGGGATCTCAAATTATCAAAGAGCAAAAAGTCCTTTAAAAAAATAAAGCAGGAATAGGCTGTTGAAAATTCTTCACTCTCTGAATAGTTTTTTTGTTTCATTCTTGAAGGCTGCAGAGCAGCAATTTTGTCATTAGGGTAATGAGGAATTCTGAAGGAGCCAGAACTGCACTTCTAGTTTACAAGAGATCAAATATAAATCCAACATTTGCTGATCTATCGATACTATCTATTGGTCTCACGCAAAGAAAAACCACACCACTGAACTGAATGAGGGGAAGCTGTGACAATAGGCAGGGGGGTAAAAGGAAGCCCATGTCAAGGCTGACTTTCATCAATTGTAATCTGTATTTTCTTGTTCCAAACCCCTGTTTAACCACTGCATCCGGCCCATACGTGGAAATATTTCCTAATGAAAAGCAATAAAAGTCACAATGTGACTGAGAGATGAACTAAATTAATTTCATTGCAGTAACTAGGGGAAAAAATAATCTTCGCTTGAATATGAGAAATGCCTACAAGCAATAAAACCAATAGGAAAAAGCAAACTGTTTCAACTTCTAAAGAGTTACAAACACAGAAAATTTAGTTGCCAATTGCCCTCATATTACAGTGTATAACAAGACATTCGTAATGGAGGCTTTGATTACTTTGGGGCAATAAATCTGGATTTTACACAGTCTAAATGAGGTAATTTGTAATCCAACCCCATTTCTTTGCTTTTACTGTGCATTTAACCCCACAGCGGGAAAACCAGAGCTGTCTTCCAAAGCCATTACTGATCTGACCTTGATTGCAGAGTTTTCATTTTTTGAAATGACATTCTTTGCTTTAGACAGTACGTTAACAATTAAAGTACCTGATCCTCCCTATAGCTATGTTTATGTAAAGCAACATCTGAGCTCTATTTTGACACATACAGAAATCTATATGAGCATGCCCATAACGTCTCAATATTTGATAATATTGTACAGTTTTAAACTGAAATAAGCTACCTAGTGAGCTTTAAATGATTTTTTTTTTAAGTTAGCAAAAATAATTTCAAATGTTTTGTGCTATTCCAGTTTTCTGCTGACATAAACACACTTTTTCAAAACCTGAAAAAATGTTTATACGGAAAATAGTTAACATTCAGTTGTTTGTATTGGGAGCTCACAGAACCATGAATCCTTTGCCACAGGCTGTACAAAGACAAATCCTAGAAGGAGCAGTGGTGACAGGTTAGCCTTCATCTATAGATATTGTCCATTCCTACACTTCACTTGCATTTTCTTTATAGCTGTAATCCACAGACACTATGCATCGGAAAAGGGCTGTCCCACACTGTGCTATCGGAACGTTATTTCCAGTACTCAAAGGGTATGCCCTCTAATATATTTTTAGAAAGGTTATTTCAGTTTCCATAAAGTTCTTTTGAAATCGCAGGGGCAATGCGTGCCAAGCGTACTGTTGTTTTTACACGTAGGTTATGATATCCTGGGGCCCTTTGTTGAAACAAGCCAACTAATTCCTGTTAGAAACCTTTTTTTTTTTTTACTCACACTTCATTCTCCTTCTAAGAAAGGTACACAAACTATGCTCATTTCGATTACAGCTACATATGCGTCATGTATAAATTGCATATATATGCATCATATTTGGGGCCAACTTTACCAGAAAGTATACCAGTTTCAGAAAGAATATTACGTATTTCCATTTCCAATGCATAGAGAGATACCAAATGATAGGTAATATTGTTACATTGTGAATAGTCTCACATAGACTCACATTAAACTAAAATAGAAAAAAAGAGATATACTAAAACTTGATCATAATCTAGTCCACTACATAAACAAATCTTTTTTTTTTTTTTAATCAAGCAGAATTCTTTCTAAGAGGTATAATAAATTACTATTAGTTGTTCATTTGATACATGCTGCTACTGTGGAAGATAAAGGAAAAGCTGCTAAGTGTCAGAGACCTCTTGTTTCCTATTTAATAGTAAGCATTAGAAGTATGACCACCTCCAAGAAAAAAAAAAAAGAAAACCCCTCATTATTCATTTCAACTGAAATTTTTTTGTGCTTATTTGCCTATTTTTACCTCTGCAAGCTCCCATTGCTTCAAGAAAATTAATTAGACTAAAGTCATTATGAATTTTTAATTCTGGGAAAACCTAGGAGCCCACATTGAATTTGTTCTCCATGAGGAGCAGGCCAGGATGTTGAGTACACATATTGCATGTGCACATAATCAGTCTCCAGCGCATATCCAAGAAGCCTAGATTCTCTGCCCTTTTATTTTGTCTACAACTTAAGAAGTTTGTCTATAATGCCTTGCTTGCTGATGCATGAAACTAAGCTACATATACCAGGCAAGGTATCCCCTGATTACATTGATATTATTACCTTAATGCTCCAAACCATTGAGGATGTAATTATTTCTACAGCTGGTTTTCAACCTTCCTTTCATTATACAGCGCCACCTTCCAAAGGTACAAGGATGCTGCAGTGGTTAATAGTGGTTACGTCAGTAAATTGGGTGACATATCTAAAGACAAGAAGTCATCTTTGCCTCTTTGAAAAATGTATTCTTATAACACCTTTTGAATTACCTAGACACTCAGAATTACAGTTGAGATATCACAGGATGCACATGGCATCAAAATTGGAGTACCAAGGTAAAAGTTTGCTCACGTTTTACTTATTAGGAAAGGGGGTGGGGGGGCGGGGATTTAGCCAGAAAGCTTCTTGATCTCTGCTGGGAATTATCATTTCAAGTTCTTCCTGACTTTTCATATTTGGCATGGAACAGGATTTCTTAGTTGTAGAATTATTTTAAAGAGTGTAAGGCATTTACAGACTTCTATAGGATCAATCTTCAGTCTTATATATCTCCTCTACAAATAACACAGCTGAAGAGAACACCACTTCAGACAATTGAGTCTTTTAGATAAATATTATTCTTTGGTATTCCCTTTACAGTAGAAAAAACAGCAGGTGCTGAAGAGTAAGTACTCTGTTTTTAGTATTTTCTTCTTTTAAGCAGAGAAATTGGAAAATGGTTTAGGAGACAGAGCTACATAGGTGAGAAACAACAAATTCCTAAGACTAATACTTTAATGAAGTTAAAAAATCTACTGTGGAATGCACAAATCGAATTTTCTGCATGTTTGAAACTTGTTTTGACACAGAGTTAGAAAAGAAACGGTATATAGCCCTGCATATACGTCCCTAAGGAAATTTATTCCTTCCTACAGCAATAAGTATCAAAGAGCCACAGAATAAGATAAATGTGAAGATGTAATAACTGCCCTTTGCTGGTAGATGGACTTGGTCTTTCCTTATTGTCCTCTGCCTGAAAAAGATGGTAATGCCAACACATTTCTGGATGCATTCGAAGTATTTTGGGGTTTGGCTTTTTTCCCCTTGCTGCTTGCATAAAAGAGTAAGTTCTATAGAGGTCCATAAGGAGCAGAAAAAGGTAGAAATCAAATAAAAAAAACAAACCACAGAAAAGAGAAAAAGCTAATTACATAACAGATGCCTGTAAAAGACAATTTTATTGGAGATCCACAATACAAGCAGGTTCCCATGAGTCTGAGCAGACCAGCTTTCCTCTCGCCCTGCTCTATGAGTGAAGAACCAGTCCTCTGCTCCAAAACAGTGGACATGCCTTTGCAGGAGAATGTTTCACGCCTTCAGCAATTACAGTCCTCCCATAACTATGAAATATTATATATATATAGTATTTGCCATAACATGTAGCACCTACTCTCCCTGTTGCATTACACTCCACATTGCAACAGCTCTTCAGAAGAACTGGCTCCTAAAGAACAGTGCTGGGATCCAAATGCCAGGAGCAGCAGCTAACCATTCATTCCTGCAAGAGATCCCTTAAAGCAGGGATTTATCAACTCGCTGCACTCCCCTTCTGCCCTGCAGCCACGGCTGCCCAGCACCAAGTGTGCTCCCAGCTTTGATGTGCCATAGAAGTCACCCAGGGCCATGTAGCCCTCTCTCCTAATTTCCATACTGGTTGTCTACCCCATCACTGAAAGTCGCACAGGACAGAAAAGCATGCTGTTTTAATAATTATGTATGTTATGTAGAGACCTCTTCCCTCCCAGCAGAAGGGGGGAGCAGAGGAGGCTGAGAGGATGTATCAGACTAATTTACATGCAAATACTACACCTCAGTTTCAAACTACATTAAAAGAAAACACAGTTGCCCTAAAATAATTTATGGCCAGCAATGTTTTATTACCCTAGTACACTTACCACCAAGTTTTGAAATTCTGGCCTATTGATAATGAAGGCTTGTTATCTGGAGATCCTGGCAACCCAGCCTCTGGGGATGAGAGCTATTGTAAGCTGCTTGGTTTAGGGGAAAAAAAAGAAAAAGAATTACTTAATGTGGTGGCTGTTTGCAGAGCTGTTCTGCACAGACATTCTGCAAGACAGGATGACCAAAGTATTTTGCAGGATCTCCTGATCTAAAACCGCTAAATAACAACTGGATCTAGAGCCCAGACAAGCCTGGAGCTATGGGAAAAATCTGATGCATAAGGTAGCAGAAATACCCAAGCAACCGTGCTTGGACTGATTTCTGCCTACATGGGTAAAGTATCCACCTTGTTGACCTGTCAGTCTCGCTAATCCACCCTCTATTTTCAGTTAATATCATTAAAGTTGAGCGCTTGAGAGCCTGGAGGGAGAGGCAAGCGCCCCATCCCCTTTTTCCACGGGGCGGTAACCAGATGTCAATGGCTGCAGCTGTGACTACATAATTACCTGTTTGCATGAACATGGACCGCAGTTTAGATTTAATAGGTCAGACGACAATGCAGCAAAACGCATTTAGCCCACGATTACCCCTTTTCAAACATTCTCTCACTCGCAACTTCGACCCTGGGAACATTGCGGGCACAGACTCGGGTCAATAAGAAACATTGGCCGGCACAATGGGGCTGGCCTCAAACAGCGCTGTTGACAGACACCGGCACAAAGGCGGTGAATAGAGTCCCCCTCAGTTCTCACACAGAGCGAAGAATGAGTCAGTGTACTGCCGCTTTGGTGCTCTGTTTGTACAGTGTATACAGCTTTT
>NW_010539846.1:54696-67544 GCF_000687285.1 Phaethon lepturus
CGGTTTGGTCCTTTGTTTGTGCAGTGTATACAGTTTTTGCCCCCCGCCACTGTTCGATGCTCAATGGGGGCTAAAGAGCCGAGGAAGTGAAGGCGGAAGAATGGCTCCGCGCTCACCCCGGCAGCCAGCGGCGGATGCCCCAGCGCAGGACGGCTCTGGCGGGAAGCATGGCGTCGCCGGTCACGCAGCTCCTGCCGCCGCACAGCAGCGCGCTTCTCGCTTCTGATCTGGGACGAAGGCCTGCGCGCGACGCCGTCGCTGCGGAGACAGCGCAGTAGTTGTAAGTAACATATTTCACCTTCTTTAAAAAGAAAATGACAGTAACACGCCCTCTCGCCCCTTCCCTCCCACCAGGACCCAATTCACAGCTGTCACTTCAACCAAGAAGAACTGAGCACAGGATGTGGAGTTCCATCCCTTCAAACGGTACATCAAAGATGATAACATCGTAGTTGTCACTTTTAAATCCCCACTGCAAAGACTTTTAAAGGAAATAAGAAGAGTAACAAAATACAACCAGAGCTATACATCTGCATTTCACACAAGACATTTGTACTGTGCTAATAAAGGGTCAGGGAAAATTTATCACATACATAATATTGCATAAATGTCTGTATATTAATTACCTATTAGCAGAGGAAAAAATACAGATTACTGCTATTCTTCAAATAATTGTTCTTGTCAACTTTCACTTTATGGAAACAGTACTACTGTTATTTACACCACCATCCTCATAAGCATTTTTAAGAAACAAAACTAGCCCCCTGGCACAAAGTCAGAACTGTTACCTTTACCTGCAGCATATACTAGAGTATAAAACAAAATACACATACTTTATTCTAAGGATGAAGTCTTTGCTGGCAAAGGGTGTTTAGACTTCAGATATACGAGAGTTAGCATCTGCTCTTTAACTCATGTAGATCGTACTATAGACAAAGTCACACATAATAAAGCCTGAGTGAAAGAATTGTTTAACATGCTTAAGACTGCAAATTGGTTAAAAAAGAAAAAAGCATTTTAATGAAACAAATCCCTGGATTTCCATGAACGGAACACAAGGAACATTGTTCATTTTATCACTAATAGCCAAGACAGTATTAGCATGCCTTCTACTGCTCTTTCAATTTTTTTTAAGCTCAAAATACTGCAATGTTACGACATTAACCAGTTATAGAAACAAGCCCCAAAATATTAAAAAAAAAAAAAAAAAATCATGTATCTAATCCCAGAAAAGAGAATCCCACAAACTGGAAGTTTCATTATGTGTGAGTTAGTCAAAGACTTTGGGAGTCTAAAGCCACGACTTTCACTCTTGCCAAGTGAGTTGCGAGCAAGTAACCTGAAAGATATGTGAAGACCATCACCTTATTCTCAGATCCTTTATTTTAAAACAGCACAAGAATTTCTACTTTTTATCTTTACATATGGCCTTATTTAAAATAAAGGAGGCCTGCCTGCTTTAAACACTAACTATAAGACACATGACTGCACTTGAGTATACCGATATTGAGCAGGCAAATGTTTGTATGAATGCCAAAGGATGCCTGCAAGCCTACTGAGGATCCGATCAATCACAACCCTGAATGCACAGTTTTTAATTCACTTTAAAGGAGGAAAATCCTCACCTCTCAACTACTATTAGGGTTATTACATACCCTGGCACTGGAATAGTCATAGATCTAAAGGCTGATTAACAAGGCTGGAAGAATTAACATCTAGCACAATTTTTTTTTTTTTTAAATGAACAGGAAATTCTCAGCAGAGACCTTAAAATACAAGTCTGCCCTATGATAAGAGAAGAAGAAAATGGAGAAATAAACTCTGTTCCACTGATTCTTTCAATGGAGTGATTCTAAATCACCACAACACTTTTTTTTTTTTTAAGCTTAAATCACTGCTTAGCAAGTTAAACGTAGCCTAACCTACTCCAGCCATATATTATTCCCTTTCACTGGCATACTGTAATTTACAGTTTTAGCTAAACACCGATAGCTGGTGCGTACACCAGGCCAAAGCATAGTATACTTTTAATACGTCTTACAGAAGCAGAGGAGTATTTCCCAAACCTTCACATTACAGCAATGTGCGATTCAAGTCACCAAAAGACCCAGAAAGGGATATTGTATTTGCTGCCACGCATCACTGCTGCTCTGCATCCCCCCCCGGGCTGGCAGCAGTGGCAGCGCTGGCTCCTGCCAAGCAGAGGATCACAGTTTGTTTACTGAGCTCTGTCTGGAGGAAGCAGAGCGCATTTCAGTCTCGTCTCCAGCAGCCCTGTCAAGCCAGCTGCCAAGAACAGTCTTGAAAGTCTTTGGAGGGAGCAAAACCTAGTACTGAGGTGGTAAGTAGACTGGTCTGGCACCGGGAACCCAAAGATAAGGGCGGGGGGAGGGGGGGCAGGCTCTACCTGACCTGAAAAATTAAAACACTTTTAGGTAACTTCAAATGTATAAAGTCATAGGAAAAGTAGTAACTAAACTCCCTAAATGGAGGGCAGATTAGTAATCAACTTATAATTACCACTCAGATTAAGATCTCTACCTGAATACTTGACGTTAATGAGTACAAATTGCAAATAAATTAAACTTGTATGCTACTTACATTTCCTTACAATGTATGGAAAAGATCTAAAAAGTCTGACTGTGATTTCATGTTGTAGAGGATTATAGTTTAAATATTTTAATTTTTGAAATTAATATTCAATTACTTCCAGAAGATTTCAGAAGTGTTAAACATGCACACTGTGCATTTTTATAAAGACATGTTTTATATAGCTTTATACCAACTGTGAAACTGGTTCATAAGATCTCATTGCCTTTGGAAGAGCCTGATAACTACTACAAAAATAAAGAACAAGAGGTTTCACAGAGAACAAACAAGTAATCCTTCATTCCTTATAACAATATCATTAATCAAAGAAAAATTGCTTAATCCCTTTTCCTTTTATCCTACTAATGCAAAGTCACCAGTCACCAAACACTAATAAGTGATAGGCATTTTTCATTGTATCCAATAGTTATTTCCCTATCGTGAGTCCTATCTCAATTTCTCGGTTAAGTGGGTACTTGCTCACGCAGTGTGACCACATTAAGTGCGCTTTTCCATGTGATCAGAGCCTGCCAAGTCTCAAAGCAGTTCATTTAAAATACAGCTTCAGTATTTTTCAGAACAATTCCTTCCAGGATTTAGAGGACTGGAGGGGTGTTATTATTTCTCACCCAAGCTGGGTGGCTGGATTTTGAGTTATTTAGATAAAAAAAATAAATCGTTGTAAAATGCTCAGACAGGAAAACAGAAGATTTGCCTCTCTTGACAGCTATCACAAAAGGAAGTAGTAAAGAGCTTTGGTTTTGTTAAAAAAAAAGTGCTCCATGATTGATTATCATCGTACTTCATATTTCAGTGTCCATAAATCATGGCTATATTCAGCAAGTTCACAAAGCAACAGGCACCTGCATCCCTGCTTGGCTGCTATCATGCCTAAAATGCTGACAGAGCCACGGCAGCAGTAACCACACACAGACTCCAAAATTTATTAAGGCAAGTTTTAACAGCTACTGAATACTCTTAGAAGAGTAACACTTCTTTTTCTTTTTGAGTATATGAGTCTTTGTTTACACTGCATTTCTTCCAGCACAACAGCAATACTTGCCTAAGATGTTAA
Organism: Phaethon lepturus; assembly: GCF_000687285.1. Classification (NCBI taxonomy): domain Eukaryota; kingdom Metazoa; phylum Chordata; class Aves; order Phaethontiformes; family Phaethontidae; genus Phaethon; species Phaethon lepturus. The sequence goes on from NW_010539846.1 coordinate 58,361, forward strand.
ATGTAATCTTGAAAATTCAAGAAAAATCAGCCAAGCAAATACAATGGCAGGGACTGCATCACCATACACACCTTAGTAAGGGCAATTACATACAGCCTACATGTTGCTTTAGTTCTGTTGCCTCCGCTTCTTCCTCCAAAACATTTGATACAAAAATTATACTCAATTTCCATTCCCATCCTAGTTCCACCCAAGTGCATGTGAAAACAGAGGCAGCAAGGACTAGGTTGTTACTAGTAAGCAGAAGAGAAAAGGAAAGGAAATGACTCTTAAATAATAGACATGCAATAAAATGTTATTTATTTTTGCCTCTAAACACCATTCTTTCTTTTTATTCAGATTTGCTGAGCTGCCTAAAAATAGCAAAGCAGCCAAGTTCCCTAAACACTTGGCCTTAAAAGGCTTACCTTGATTTCCAGGAATTTACCTGCTTTTGTGCCCTGGTTAGATAACAGCATTTAAACAGACTGACAGGGAATTACAGAAAACGTCATGGGAATAAAAGCATCTGTCAGGGGTTCAGTGTGTAGGAGTAACAGAATTAATTTTATCCGTTTTTTGCACCTATTCCAAGCGGCAGCCAACAGCCACTCCTCCCTCTGATGAGCCATCCCTCTGTACAGACACTTGACTGCCAATACAAACGCGTGACTAAATCATCAGTGGTCACCATCTTCAGTCCAGCAGACAGATCTTCTATCAAGTTATCATCTTAGGATCACAGAACAGCAGAAGTTGGAAGATGCCTCTGGAAACTGCCTGGTTCAATCATCTCCCCAAGTCAAAGCAGGGTTGCCCAGGACCATGTCCATACAGCTTTTCAGTATCTCCAAGGAATCCACAACTTCCCTGGGCAGCTTGTGCCAGTGCTCGGTCACCCTCACAGTGAAAAAGTGTTTCTTGATGTTCAGAGAGAACCTCTCCTGGTTCAGTGTGTGCCCATTGCCTCTGGTCCTGTCACTGAGGCATCACTGAGAAGAACCTCTCTTTGCACCCTCCCTTCAGGTATTTCTACACATTGATGAGATTGCCCTCAGCCTTCTTTTCTCCAGACTGAACAGTCTCAGCTCTTCCAGCCTTTCTCACTAGAGAGATGCTCCAGTCCCCTTGTCATCTTAGGGGCCCTTCTCTGTACTGTCTCTTGAACTGGAAAGCCCAAAACTGGACCCAGCACCCCAGGTCTGGCCTCATGAGGGCTGAACAGAGGAGAATGATCACCTCCCTCCACCTGCTGGCAATGCTTCATCTAATGCAGCCCAGGACACCATTTGCCACCTTTGCCACAAGGGCACATTGCTGGCTTATGTTCAACTTGGTGTCCACCAGGACCCGCAGAGCCTTTTCTGCTAAGCTGCTTTCCAGCTGAGTGGCTCCAGCACGTACTGGTGCCTGGAGCTGTACGTCCCCAGGGGAAGGACTTTGCACTTCTCTTTGTTGAACTTCATGAGGTTCCTGTCAGCCCATTTCTCCCGCCTGTTGAGGTCCCTCTGGAGGGCAGCACAACAACCCCATGTAACAAGTCCTCTGAGTTTTGTACTCTGGGCAAACTTGCTGAGGGTACACTGTCCCATCACTGAGGTCATTAATGAAGATGTTAAACAGGACTGGACTGAATACTGACCCTTGGAATACACTGCTAGTTACTGGCATCCAGCTTGAGTCATCTTGATATTATATAGCAGACATAGAACTACCAGTGAAGTTAAGTCTGTACAACTTCTCTAACTTTGCTAATATTAACAACTTCACAGTATCTTTCTGATATTTAGTGTCTTAAAGTCTTGATTCTTGCAGTTATACTGTGACACAAGAAGATCAATTGCTTTTAAAAAAAAAAGTTGGTTCCATTAAAAATTCCTATTCTGTCAAATTAAAAAAAAGTGACAGGAACCCAAACAATAAAGAATCCAAAAAGAAATAAAACAAAAAATAAAAACAACTTTAATGTCATGATTTGTCGAAAGCTTGACTCATGCCTTCTAAAGAGCTCGAGGTTGATATATTACCTGCAGAGTGTTTCCCTAGCTGTGTTAATTCCCTTCTTAGACTCGCTTGCTGAAACTATTCCAGAGGGATGAATAATTACCACTCCATGGTTATATGATAGCATTAATTTTCCTGAGTAAGATCTATGGTATATGAAGACTTATAATTCACATTTGGTCCAAACCATCATTAATTCAGTTTCTCAACCTAGAAACTAAATAGCTTCTGTCTTTGGGCAAGTCTATACGTCTCAGTAGATTGCCACTGAGAGCCCATGAGCTAATTTAGACCAAGCTGGCTCCCAAACTGAAATCAAAGGCCACACCAGTGCAGCACTGCAGCTCAACTCATTAGGCTAAGAAGAGGGTTTAGCACACAGTTACACCCAACCTAATAAAGCATTTATACTGCTTCACTAACCTGGACTGTTTTTTTTCCCCTAGCCCTTACCTCTGTTACAGGAACAGGTCAAACTGACCAGACTTTAAGCCAGAAACATCTGCACCTTGCTCTGCTGTGTGGTTTAGTAAAGTACAGTTCCCTGTACTCCTGAAGAGTACCAGATGCCTATATAACTGGCATGTCCCTACCGCATCCACTGTCAGCCAGAGTCTATGAAACATGTTGGGAAGCATGAGGGTTTTCACTAAAAGTCATAATCTTCTGCATCTGGAATGGCTGAGATTCCTAGAGTCTTTTTCAGTTACTGAGGTAATTAATTATACTTTACTAGAAATATTTAAGTGAGAGCGCTCCTCCCTGCATGCAAACCACAAGGCTTTCTCCAAAGCACGGGGGGAAAAAAATTAATTTCCAAATATGTTGTATACAGAGATTCCAGTCATTTATTCTCATCAATTTAAAGAAATATATTCTAGAAACAATTTTAACTCTTCTGCCAAGTCATGAGAAGTTTCTACAGTTCTTGACATCCAATACCTGAATCAGGGGAAAAGAGAGTTAGCCTACCTCATCTTCTTCATGCCTTCCAATGCAGTAATAAGTTTCTCAAGCCTTTTTTTCCTATCGCGTGCATATGCACATCCATGTATGAGAAGAAGTGGGGCTTAATGAGTATTTACAGACTTTGACACTGCCAAGAAAGCTCCAGGCCACCTATGGACTGCTTTGTTCTCCCAAGACGTTTTATACAGCATATTCCATCTCCCATCTATCATGATGCCCTGGGAAGACAGAGCTGGCACAAAACTACAAACCAGTAAATGCTACTAGTTCTATGGGGGTTTTTTTCTTCCAAAGGCCATCAAATTTCATAACTCTCTGCTACTTTAAACTAATGACAGAAATGAAAACAAAGATGAGAGAGTGATTTGCAGGCTTGCATGCACTGCTGTGGCAGTAATTCTAGGTCTATGCCATATACTCTGTACCAAATGCTGCATAGGGTACCTCATTAATATGGATTCATTGTACTTTTGATAACCAACAACTCTCCCATGGTATTATTACATTCACGAAACTCTAAAATATCTATCTGTGATGAAAAATTTACGGTCTAGTCCAAAAAAAAAAAAAAAAAATGTTTACAGACTTTGGGCTCCAGAAACTCTGGAAGCAGAGTCTTGTGTATTACAGAACCAAACAAAGCCAACACCTCCATTTGTGGTTGAAAATAACTGCTGAAGAATGATATACAGTGGGTGGCAAAAACAGTCACAATTGTAAAGTAACCAAGCAAATAATAAGCTATGTCCATAGGGGATAAAAATGCTATAATTTCCAAAATGCACGCTGCTATAAATAAGTTAGAGGTTATTTGCTGAAGTACACAGATTAAGTTTGCAATCACACGGCTCTTCTGCATGCCTGTTTTAAAAAAAGAGCTGAAATTGTTCGACAGCAGACAGAGTGGCACCGCGTGCATTGTTTGGGCTCAGAGCAATGGCGAATTGCACTATATGGAAGCTTTGTAGAAAAGGGAGTTCGTGCCGCCTCCTTGAATTTAGCCCTCTTCAATATAAACAATAAGGCTTCCTTTTTAAGTTGCAATGCTGGTATGTGGGAACAAGACAACAAAAATCAGCCCTGCTTACCATTTCTCCCTGGTATTTGGGCAAAGTTTGAGACCAAAGGCTGACCAGAGTGCCAAAACCCAAGTTCGCTGATGACTAGCGCAAACCACCTTGGTCCTCAGAGAATTTCAACATGACATTCTGGTAATTTTAATCACAGAAAGAGACTGGTTTTCACAGTGTGGAGACTGGCTGTCTGATTATGTTTTCCATAAAAGATACAAACTGGAAGAGATTCAGGAAAGCGCGTACGCACACTTTGCTTTATACTTCAGCAAATTTGACCAGGTCATAATTATTCATCAATTCAAAAATAATGTGGTCTAAGTTCATCTTTCAAAATGCAGAGGAATTTTTACTCCTATTGGAGGGAAACTGGAATTAGAGTATTTCCCTTCTTACTTATTAGAGGTGTTTACCTGATAGGTAGGACAGCTTGGAAGCTGAAGAGGGTGAGGGAGTAGCAGGGAAATACAAAGATTGTTTTGAATTTAGATAGCCATTTAGTATTACAAGCATATTAGTCAGCAACATGGCACTGATGGACGTAAACCACTGGAAGTTATAGGCACAAAGGAAATCATTGTCATACAAACTTATCAAAATTCTCCCAGGTTGCTTACTGATGCCGCTACATTTTTTTTTTTTGAAAGTCAAGAAATACTTTCCAAACAAACAAACAAACAAAAAAAAAAATATCAGAGCTGATGACAAAAGAATAAATTTTGTGTGAAAGGTCAGGTAAGTGTTCATGCTGACTAAATAAGATTATGTGGATAGGTGTTTTAATATGTTATGCATTTTCTGCTTGCTTTATTTATAAATGAGCAAAAGTTATTTATAAAACTTCCCAAAAGCATTATTAGAAGGAACATACCATATACTGCTGCAATATGGCCACCTCTAAAACATGGTGACTGCTTAAAAACACACAACAAAACTGCAAATTCTAACAGTTCAGTGGGAAAACACTGGCAAAGAGGTGAGCAATAGTATGTAACCTAAAAAGGCTTACTAACTTACATAATACTGAATAGATACAATTATATAAAACTGTAATTTGTTATAAAAGCAACTACATTATAGTTATATTTGCTATATACATTAATCATCAGTATTGGAAAAAAGAACAGAGAGAACATGTCTGGAAGGGGTACACACAGTTAACAGCAGAGCACATGAATAAGGCAATGGCAGCGAAAGATGATGGAAGGAAGATAATGTATTCCTTCTAAGACATTGGTTACACATCATCTTCATCTTCTTACAACATATTTTCCACAGTATGGTTACTACTAGAAAGACTTGTGAGAAAAAGACTGATCTGTTGGGAATGAAAACTACAACAGAAGAAGGGAAGCAGCAAAGGAGGAAACCACTGATTTAAAGCCAATGAGCTATCAGCAACAATTTGAACACATAAATAGAATGAGAAAACGATGCTAGGATAGTTACTGTGTTCATTCTCCTCACTTCGCAAAAGTGGAAGTTAAAAAAAAAAATTTCCTCATCAGACCTCGAGCCTTTTCTAACCAAGAACTACATCATAGAAACCAAAAGCAATTTTGCACACCAACCCAGCATGGTGTGCATCTTGTCAGTACCTTCAACATACATCAACAATTTAAAAAAAAAATTACTAAGTTTCTATAGGTTTTTAGTCTCTTTCATAGATGTGTTTTTTTCTGCATCTGCATGAGTGTGAAAATTGCACTTGCAAAAGCATCATTTATTGTATCACTTGTACTGCTCGTTAACAATTTCCTTCTTTCCCCTCGAGAATTACACATTACAGATAGATGCTATTTTGTTGGCAACAGGCAGTAGAAAGGAAGTAGACTATGGTAAAAACAAACATGTAAAACTAAAATCAGCATTACTGCAGCAAGAAATGTTTCCTTTATATATCACATTAATTTTTTTTTTTTAAAGCAGTAATAGTTCTATCAACATTCAGTTTCACATGAAAGCTGTAGGATGCACCAGGCTGCCAGAACAGCACCACTCCAGTCAGCAGCAGTACAGGATAGGGAAGAAATACATACTCAAAGGAAAACATCATTAAGACTTTCCACTGCCACCAGATCTGTACCCTATAGGTGGCCCATACGGCTACTGGGAGACTTTTCGCCCAGTTAGTCAGTGTCACCAGGTTAAACGTGAAGGAGCAGTGTGCTGAGTCTCTATCAGGTCAGCCTCCTGCCAGTTGTCTGGTCTTAGTTTAATTGTAAAGGAAAGAGTTAGAAAGGTTATGTCTTAACATCATCTCTCTAAACCTTTCCATAGTACTCTTGCATCATTATATATACAACAGTCAGGGAAACCAGGGCTCAGCAAGCAAAGGGTGAATATACCACACACTAACATCTTCTCTTGTGCAAGTATCTTTGCTACACACCCAGAGTGAGGTAGCTTACTCGGTGCTTTGTGTGAGGCAGCTCATTCAGGTTCAAAAGATGCACTAATTGTTCAAGCAGCATATTCACATGGAGTCAAAATGGAGTAGCTAACTCCAAAGTCACCCTCCAGCTTAATGCGCAGGACTTTGTTTAATACACAAACTGCAACTAAACCAAATGGTGTCTTATCAAATTCTCCCCTGCAGAGCATCTCTCTCCATGGACCTCTGGTATTTTTTCAGAAATCGATTTTTTTATCTTACAAGATATTTTAAATAGTTTCACTTATCACTATTAACTTAAATTTAAGACTGTCTTAATAAAATGAATATGCTAGAAAACAGCCAGCCTTATTCACATTACCTCGTCTAAAAAGACACATTATTTTTAATTGGTTTCCCTTCTGCCCTTATGTATAAAATAATTTAAAAAGAGAACAAAAAGAAGAATTTAAAATGTTTCCCAAATAAAATTCACCCTGGCAACCATTCAAGCAGCGTAAATATTTTGATACAATTTACAGAAACAGCATTAGGTAATGTTTTATAATGCTCATTAAGCTGTCATGTTCTAAATCACAACCGGCATCAAATGATTTCTTCCCTTCTCAACTATTTAAGTTTGGCAGATATGCACAGTATAAAAGGTGTCAAGTAAAATCGCCACAGGATATACTGGAAATCCCTGCACCAGCTGCATACTCAAACATAAAGGAAATGTCTTTCTGATCCTACAGCCTGATAAACTGGAGTTGCTGGAGGGTTACAGCAGTCTTTGAAAATAAAGCTTCATTACACTGGCATGGAGAGATGCAGTTTAATCCTCTTTGGAAGTTGGTCCCACAATCCTACATTTTAGAAAACTGCTGAAAGCCATTGTGCTTTTGATGGGAATTGGTCATTAACAGTACAGGTGCAAATGATGCAACAGGCAGTGTCAGCATAACCCCTTCCCACATTTTCTGGTTCTTAGGAATTTCATCTGATAATAGCAGAAGCAGGTTGTAACAGCATCTTTTTGCCATGGATTAAGTTGTTGCTCATTTGGAGGCATAAGACAGACACTTTCTTCTTTAGGACTTCATTTCCTCTGCATGTTAAAAGCTTAAAAGTTACTTTACCCTTACTTTCCTACAGACCCTTTCTCATTTGTACAAACTCTGGATGCTTTACAGAATTGCTATACAATGTTGGCATAAAACTTGAATTTAATACAGCATTTAAGTCAAAGTGTATCAAGAAACATGTTTTTACTAATTACTGTATACATTAAAGAAGTACAGCACATATTAAATAAGACCTTGTAATCATAAGGGTAATAAATATTCCTGTCACATTAAATAAGTCAGAAATAACAAAATGCTGTTGGTATTTATAATCAAATATATCCTTGCCTGACCCCACTGAGATTTTACCAACAATATCTTTGACCTCTAACTGAGCTGATGCATGCTGCCAATCTCAATACCATCAATGCTGATAATGAAATATGTTTTTTGCGATCCTATGAAACACCCTTCCCAAAGAAGATAGGAAGAAGGAAAACAATCAAATAACAAAAGAAAATAGCTAGCAGGTTCTCCAAATGTTTATTCAATTTAAATTTTGTTATCATTACTGTTCAAAGGTTTCTTTTACTTAACCATTTCTGGTGTTTGGTTTGGTTTTGTTGTTTTTTGTTTTAGTTTGCTAAGAGGTTATTTTTTTTAAAAGGTTGAAGTTTACTTTAGAAGAACTGATGGAAAAAATGTATTTATGTAGCTACTTCAACTTTTCCAAATGAGGGACACCTTTTTTGATAGTTGCTCTTTTACCCAAGACCATCTTGAAGGTGGAATCCCTTCTTATGGCCACATGGTGGTAGCACTACAAGATCTTTCACTTGGACATCCCAAGAAATCACAACTGTTAGTATCAGGACTGAGCAGTTTAAGAGAATAAGCTTTACAGACAAGAACCTCTTGTAGAATTTTTGTTTCCTTTCAAGTAACTTCTAGCACTTTCAAAGAGCAAAGGACATTATATAAGAAAATGAAAATTGGATTATAGTATTATGAAGATGGTTGAGTTCTGATGAGAAAAAAGCCAAATGACCAAGGAAACACTGAAAGCACATGTCCTCATGGAAATAACCCCTAAAATAAATGGGAAGAAAGAGGGTTTGTTTCCTTTAAAGATGCTAAACTAATATTTTGGAGAAGACAACACACACCTGAAAAGACAATAAAGTAAAACCAAAGATCAGCATCAGAATACTAGAAGAGTCAGACTTCATAAAAATGGTATAATGAATTTCTGTGTCTGAAGATTAAATCTGGTTCTTCTGTCCTGAACTGATAACCTTCAAGAAATCATCTGTTATCTGTAAATTAAAATACCCATTCTTCTCCTTGGCACAAACAATAAGCATTTTACAAACAAAACAGTAAACAGTTCTACTGATTACATGCATCTAAAACATGGTGATAAAGTCACTTCTGTCAGCAAGTGAATTAACAGAAATAACAGTAACAAAGTCTTACTGCAGTCACCAATGTAAGCTGGTACAGACCTAAATTCACCCTGCAAACTCTACTCACTTACTTTCAAGCTTTGGTACAAGACACTCTAGCACTAGTTTGACCTTTATTCTGGTGATCAAAAGCAGTTATTGCCTTCCAAAGAGAAGTCAGCATCCATCGAAAGACTGTAAGCCTTCACACTTAATAAGAGGCCAGCGCACAGAAAGATTATATATAGTTTTTTATATACATAAATATATATATTA
>NW_010539847.1:0-45644 GCF_000687285.1 Phaethon lepturus
TTTGCCATGCAAACTGAATCCATAAGCGTGGAAGAGAGAGGAGAAAAGCAAATGAACCAGTAAACCAGTACCACACATTTCAGAGTTTGTGACAAGCTTTCAGTTCAAACATAGTTAGTCACAAGCTCATTTAAAAATTAAGAATGAAAACTCAACAATGGAGAAACAGCTCTGAACCCAGCAGAAGAGCCATTCCCATACACAGGGGTGCAATGATGCTTGACAGTGTTGGTCACCAGTAGAATTGGTTTCAAACTGGAAGTTTAACCTGGTACTTGGCCTTAAGCTACTTATGTACTACAGCACCAGAGAGGCATAAGCCTTCCATACTTTTCTGAACAGTTGTAGCTTCAATTTTTTAGAATTGTCATTTAGAATTATTTAGATTCATAGTAGACAAGGAGGTAACTAAGTTAAAAAAAATCAAAACACATTTTAATTTGCAATTAGTAAGTAGATTTCTACATCAGAACAGTATGACTTGTCATCAGTGGAAACACACACATGTTCAGGAAAGCACTCCCTTGGCAAGGACAGCACACAAGAACATTCTTGATTTTTTGTTTAAACTTATGGTTAAGCATGTACGTGGTACTGCCTCAACAAAAGGCAGATATAATCCCCTATTTAAGCCGTTTCCCATATCAGTGTTTAAGGCTACAATATATTTTCCTTATTCAACACAGGACAGGAATATGAAAATCTTGATTTACTGATACCATACAAACTGGTAGAACACATCAAAATATATACTGGCATTTATCAGCATCTTCACGAAATTATTCTGTTTTCTTTCTCCTTCCAATGGTTGGCAAAATGCGGGATGTTTTATGATGTTGAGACCCAGGGTGAGAGGGTGACAGAGAGAAGTTGTTAAGAAGGGTTGCTATATTTCTGGAAGTCCATACATTCACCACAAATAATCCCAGAAGCCACGCTGATACCCATAGTTTTGTTGTAGGGCTTGTAGCCTTCATGAGCAGGCTACAAGTAAGGTTCCCTCTCCCATGTTACCTCTGGTCTGTAAACCTTGATTTCATGGCTGAAGAACAGCACAGCTTTAACAGGAGAGGCAGATTCTTCCACAAACTGTTTTATACCTATGTTTTCAAGCATTTTGTTTAAACTGAAGTCAAAGGGCTGGAAAGCGCAGGCTGCCAATTCCTTTTGTATGTGGGTGCAGGGAAAGACCAAGCAAAGCTTAGACTCCTGCCTCTTGAACTAGTGTTCTGTGCACTAGAGAGGAAGAGAGCCAGGGCCATCACACCTCTGCATCCTTCAAACAGACTTCACAAGGCAGGGATAAACTAGTTGCCTATCTCCAAAGACATGACTGAGGTCCTCACAAAAACTAGACTGTGGCTGTAAAATGCCTCAGTGTAGGAAACTTCAGTGCCCACCTGCAGAGAGTTCTCCTCTTCGAGGAAAAACTGAAGTTCAGCCATCTTCCTGCAGTATTTCCCTCTGGCTGACTTGGTACCTTATCTCTCTGCTTGCCTCTCTCTACATTCCCTTTTAATAACTGTCTGTTGTAAATCCTAAATCTTGCCCGTTTCTTGAAAAGTGATTTAAATCCTGGAGTCAGGTATGTAAATGCCATTCTTTCAGTTTTATTTAGGTTCTTTTGTTTTTGCATTACAACAAATTAAAATAAACCCAACAATGTAACCCAAATAAATAATTTATTTCTCCTAACATTAATTATATTACTCCCATGTCAGCCTTTTTAATGTGTTAGCCTTACATACATTGCTACCTAGGGAGAGTAGTATGGCTGGCTGGCTTCCGTTGTGTTAATCTTGCTAACTCAAGGTCGTGTGCCTGTTCAGGCACTGCTAAAATACTCAGTGAACCCCAAATATCTTTGTCCTTCATTCTTGCATAACTTGATGCTAACCCTTGAGCACCCTACACCCTTTCAGCATCCTACATTCCGTTACAGACAGTTATGGAAATTACTGCTCCATGCATGGTATTTTGGTGCACTTCTATAAAGCTACACCAAGCCATGATACTCCATCCTGCTTCTCTTCACAGCTTTTCTGAACACAACTAGAAAAATCCAGATCTGACATTGTGATTTGCTTGTAGTGACTATTTTGAATCTCGTTGCACTTTTAAGCTTTGAGATTCAGTTGTTCATCTTTGGTCTAGCATTCTCTCTACATACAGATCGAGTCATGGGTCCCACCTTCCTGCCATTACATACCATGTCATCTGCCCTCCTTACAAATAGTCTATACCTTTTCAAAACAAGATACAAGGACAAACACCTTGCTATGAAAACTATCATGTAAAATCTTAATTATTACAATGAGTGCCTTACTACTGAAATGTGGTAATGAGAAGTGGTTAACAGTGGTTAATTACTGATGTCTGGATAAGCTCTCTCTGCCAGCAATAAAATAAACCGGAAGATTTTCTACCCCTCCACCAGCTCGCAACTTAAATATCGTACAAATCCAGGATCATCAGTAAAACCGACACTCAGCTGCTTTGTAGAAGTACTGCTGGCTGAAATGCATTTTAGACACTGAAATGGGACAAGGACGTTAGTACTGAGCATTCCAATGAGGCAAACAAAATGCTTTGGCAGTAACAGATTTTGCCAATTCAGAGACTGAGGCCTACAAATAAACTTATTACAGAGGAGAGATTGATACTCTTGATTTTATTGTCTGATCTCCCGGGGCAAACACTGTAACTTATTGTATGGCACATGGCACAAGAGCGTCACCCATGCCTGTTGGGCTGCTTTATAGTATCACTGGTGTCTCATCATTTTACTTGGATTCATTTTGCTCCCCTTGCAGACTGCAGGACAAGAGGCTTTGAATCCAATGAACGTAACACTTAAATATATTCTCAGTCAATAAATCACCTCAGCAACTAACACTAATTTCTAATGGCTAACTGACAAGTTTCTGAAGCCACTCTACAGAGTCTCAAAATTCATAAAACCTAGTTTAATAAATTAATATAATCTCCTTGGCTCCATTTGCATACTGCTGGCCCGCTTGGTAGGGATTAAAGAAATGCTGCTCTATTATGGCTTAAACCAAGACACTGAACTACTCATGCTGCCCAGATAGCATGTAACACTTCCTTACCACTACTACAAGGAGTAAGAACTGCCAAGTAAATTCAGCAGCAACATTAATTCAATCCATACAAACACTAGCGGAGAAACAAGAGGGCAAACTGAACTTACACATTTCAGGCTCCAGCTTGCAAGTTTTACACTGTTAATTTAAAACCCTACTGGCCCACTGACTTTAAATTTGTCTGTTATGTCAGGACTTTCTTCTTGATAAGTTAAAAAAATGTTTTTGCAAATAAAGGGTTTGTTATTTAAACTATTTTTTTTTTTTTTTACTTCTCCACAATTATATCTCAATTCTATCACAATCATGCAGAAAGATCAAACATGAAGCACACTGGGTGAGTAACATAAGCCATGCGCTCACAGTTCATTCAATTCTTCCAACAGAAAAAATCCAAGTTTAGAAAAAAAAAAAGAACCTTATTTTCAAATATTGAGATGCACAGGCAATGCAAGTACTAGCGTGACTTTGTGGAAAAACATCTTTTCACTACTTGTAACTTCCCAGATACATTACACAGAAAATTGTAAGCTTTGTGTGTAATGATGGTAATGTCTCCAAATCAAGGTCTGTGTATCAAAACGATCTTTCTCTTCCATTTCCTCCAGTGTTGCGGGATCAGAATAAAATGCAAAACCAAGTACTAATATCACTTGTTTATTTTAGGCAGGACTAAGTTAGAGAACAGGAATTTTGCTCAGCTCTTCCTGATCATACACCGCTTCAGTAACAGATGAGAACTTCAAAAGTTAAGGTAAATCAGGCTAAAGATTTTAAATTGCAAGTGTCATGACGTACTTACAGAAATACTATGCTTGCATCATCACAATAGTTTTAAAGGACAAGATAGAGTTTTCTTTAAGCCAGCAAGTCATAAGAAACAACTGCATCATGTCAGCATAGAAAGCAGGAGCATTTTAGTCACTGGAGTCAATGACACAGCTTCACAGATGCTAAAGCTTTTTCTGAGGACAGATTTGGAACTAGTTGCTGTTCAGAACAAAGGCATACCTTATTTCAGGAAACCAGTGAGGTTTTATGGGCATTTTTTGATTTTTGAAATGGCTTGGGCTGTTCAAATATAAAAGCCCCAAATTCTGGAGATCTAACGATGGACACTAAGCTGAGCATATGAACAGGTATTTTTGTATACATACACACGCCCATGCATCTGGATGGCTTGGACATTTTGGGAAAAAAGCAAAAAAGAATCACAGAATCACTAAGGTTGGAAAGGACCTTCAAGATCATCAAGCTTTTTACAACTATGCAAACACTCTTCTGAAAGATTAAATACACAGAGAATAATCATGCCAAAATAGTTTTAGGTTCATTATTCACCTATCAAGAATAAGGCAGCCATCACATACTTCAATCAAAAACACATACAACTATTAATGTTAACAGATTTTACTGTATTATATATATGCAGTACAATTAGAAAAAAAAAATACCCTGCTAATAACCTGATGGTAAATGCATTTTACCTTTCAAACTTTTATAAAATCTTTGGGCAGACTATCTGCTAGTGAATTATTATTTTCCCAAGGCTTTCCTCTCTGCTTCTGTTTTTTGTTTGTTTTCTTTGGCTTTTATTTTACCTCTGAAAAGGCATGATTTCTATGCACCATTTATTTTCATCATTTTGCTTAAACCATGTAAATACCAAGCAGCTTATTTCCATTTAGAGAGAACAGTCAAACACAACAGTATAACAACTCGCTTCATATAGCTGGAGAGAAGGCACTTAATGCTAAACTTTAGCCCGTGATTGTCCTGTTGATCAACTTACATGATATAAAGATGCCTACATGGAAACCTTCAGCTAAAATCACTTTTAAGAACTCTCCTATTCATTATAACTGCAAGTTAAATTAGACCCTGGAGTAAGTGCCATACATTTTACCTATTAATACAATAAATTAAAACATCAGTATTAACTGCAATACCAGTAATGAGGTATTGCATTCTTCATACACTTCTCATTGTGTACTTATTTTTTCAGAAAAGACTCCTGTCCTTGAGTCATTCTCCTCTCTTTAGCTACTTTTATTGCCCAATTAATTGGTAATTGGGTCAAATTAATACTGTTTATGACTCATACCTAGAATATAGTGATCCAATACTAAAACACAACTGGAAAAACTTTAATTGCAGTATGTCTATTTTAATTAAGATAAATCTTAGAAAATAATGGATGTTTTACCAATAGGTTTTTCTTGACCAGGAGATTTCTTAGGAAAAATTCCAGTTTATTCTTGTGCTTTCAAAACAATACAGTATTTCCGTGATTTATGTTTCTTCTCTAGAAACACCTCATCTTAATTCAGCATTAAAAACATCTGCCACCTTGCAAACTAGCACCTGGCTTTTTGACTAATCCACAGTGAAAGGTATTTTCTTGCTGCCTCACAGAACGGTCAGCTGCACAGAGCTGAGAAGGACTGCTAGAAGTAAGGATATGAAAGTGTAAGAGACTCAGTACTCTGAAAGGGAAAGTAAAATTTCCATCTCTTCCTATGTGGCAGATCCAGTGGCTGTGAACTACTGACGTTCTTCTCAAAGCTTAACATATAATTTTAGTACTTTGTCAGCTCCTCATGTGCATGTTCCAAAGAGGCCGTATCCGTCAATTTTGACTGTCACACATCGCAGGGGACTGACACATCATAAAGAACCAAACGGGTTACTGATGACATCTTGCCTTCAAGGTGCTGGTATCTTACTCCACTATTTCATCTCTACCATGGGAACAAAGGAAGAGAAAATTTGCACACTCCTCTAAAAGATCACCAACTCTAATGATTTCAGTGTTATCTAAACTCTGTATAGGTTGCTGAAAGGAAGAAAGTTTCACCCATAATACATGCCCTTGACTGCCAACAGTTGTTGCCATAAGAATATTACAAAGCTTTTAATAAGACTGGCTTTTCATTCTTGGAAAAATCAAGCAGTTCCTAGAAACTCATTGGAAAATATTTCATTATACATAATCACTATTTGAAAGTACGTCAGATTTTTCCTCATTAAATCCTACCTAAAGACTATATAGCATTCACAGCCATTCATTTCACAGGACTGGAAACTTTGTAAAGCTTACATTCTCGATTGTTTTTTTACTTTTATGAGAATAGGTCACATCATCCTAAATCAAGAATATAAATTCATTCATTGTTTTTGGTGTTCATCTTCTCCATAAAGTTATGTATTATTTAGCACCTCATAAAATACACCTGTTGCTTCAGAGGTGGCTAGATATGAATGTTTGCAGCATACCTGCTTCTGTATACTCAATAGCCAAGGGCTGAATCAGTTTCATTTTCTGTAGATGACATCATATCCTGTCACCTCTGCTACACATTGTCATTCTTTTTGCAGATGGATTAACAACAGTCCTGTTCCCTTCTCTCCTTCACCCAATCTAAGTTGGGATCTCAATACTCTCATATTCTGTTTGTCCAAGATAAAATATTAAGTTTTTTGACATATAGCTAATTGTTAAAACTGTTTTGCTTGC
The DNA here is from genome assembly GCF_000687285.1 of Phaethon lepturus. NCBI lineage: Eukaryota > Metazoa > Chordata > Aves > Phaethontiformes > Phaethontidae > Phaethon > Phaethon lepturus. The sequence continues at coordinate 6,622 of NW_010539847.1, forward strand.
ATGGTGCCTGCATACTACACTGGTATTATCCGTCTTTTCACAGAGCATGTTCTTTAGCCCTATATTATCATCAGTGAACATCAAACATTGTTCATATCCATCAGTGATTTCACACCTCTTCAATTTGTTTTCAGTCCAGAAACAGGAAACCTACACATCGAGAGTTACTAAAAGAAAAGCTCCTTTTTGGCTCTACAGTAGTTCAACATGCTTCTTATTTGCTTATAATAAACATGGAAAGTAAGACCGCAAAGTCTACTGCAGCCTTCCTAGCTGCACTCATATAGTAACCTACACCACACCAGTGTTGTGCCAAGAACAAACTGACTCTCCCTGTTCCAGAATCATTGTTAAGAAAAATGTCAGGCCACAAAACGGCAACACAGGAAAGGGATTACAAGTGCAGCCTTGGACTCGTCTTGCTAATTTGCAGTGTTCCAAAAACATTAAAAAGAGTTAGGTTCACACCACCAAGTAAAGGAGGACTCTGGATGTCTAGCAGAAAAGGCTAGAACCGAAATCTAATCCACTCTCTACTATATGATCTTCCCAGGCAACTTTCACAGTTGCTCTACAAACACGCAAAGAGATGTTCACATTTCACCAGTGAACCTGCCATAAACAGCCTTTGCTCTCTTTCCCCTCTCAAAGTTTTACTTAGCATTTCAGGAGTACAGCAGAGCTGATATTTTACTGTAGATTAATTTTAATTTTTGATTGCCTTCATACTAGTAAGAAAAAAAAAGTGGCATAAACAGTGTGAAGAACAGGCATAAGTAGAACACTGAGGTTAACACCTTTACAGTTATAATTATGAGCTACCAGAAAGGAATCATTTTTTTGACACAAGTCTACACCATGACTATGTGAAAGCCTCCAGCCTCTACTGAAATGCTAAATACATAAATAATAAAGCTGCCATTAAGCAAACTTTCCAGCTTTTGGCTCAAATACACTCTTCTAGCCCATCCTATCTGTACCAAGAAAATAACCCTTTGACTTCAGAATAGAGAAGAAAGTTATTCCCCACCTTTGTAGAAGCATTTTGCACTTCCCACAATTTTGCTTAATGTTGTTTCTTCTAAGTAATGAGGTATTATCATCTGATTTTTTCTTCTTTTTTTCATGCAAGATAACATTAAAACCAGAAAAATGTTCAAGCTACTGCAGGTATTCTGCATGTAGGTACCCATTCTACATTTTGACATGTAGATAAGGTAACAAATTCAGAGACCGAAGGCACCTTAATTTTTCTAGTTAGCTTACTCTAGTAGATGAAAACATCCTGACTGAAATCCTAGAAAGAAAATATTGTAGAAACACTGTAATCATTTACATTTTCAGAACACTGCATGTAGACAGTACAAAAGAACATGCACTTCTCCTGCAAATTGGTCTGCAGGTTCTAGATGACTTCTACTACTTAATAATGAAAATCTTTCACATCAATTACAAAAAAAAAATTGCCTTTAAATGTATGTGTTAATTGAAGTATACTTTAAGATGTACTAGGTAAGAAAATAAAATAATTGAGATGGCTATGATTAGGGATCTCAGAATCACAGAATCATTGAGGTTAGAAAGCCACCTCTCAAGATAGTATCATCCCAACTCCCTGCTCAAGTGGAATCAGTCAGGGTAGGTTGCCCAGGACTATGTCCAGTTCAGTTTTTAGTATCTCCAAGGATGGAGACTCCACAACCTCTCTGCCCAACCTGTTCCTCTGCTTGACCCTCCTTACAGTAAAACAGTGTTTTCTTGTGTTCAGATGGAACTTTGCATGTGTGAATTTGTGGCCATTGCCTCTTGTCCTGTCAGTGGCACCACTGAAAAGAGCCTGGCTCAGTCACCTTCATTAACTCCTGCCACATATTTATGCATGTTAAGATCCCCCCTGAGCCTTCTCAGGCTGAAGAGAAGGGAAGGATCACCTCCCTTGACCTGCTGTCAGCGCTCTTTCTAATGCAGCCCAGGATGCTGTTGGCCTTCTTTGCTGCAAGGGTGCATTATGGGGTTATGGTCAGCCTCTTGGCCACTGGGACCCCAAGGTCCTTCTCTGCAGAGCTGCTTTCCAGCCAGCTGGCCCCCAACCTATAAGTCATCTCTGAATATCTTTGCAAAAAATCTGTTTGACCCTATCCATGCAGAAAGTGCCTCTTATGACAAATTCCTCTTACATGACATATTCAATACACCATATCATGGATCTTCTGCTAGTCTGAGAAATTACCGCAGAAAAAAGCCAGAAAGTATGGAAGCAGAAGACACCAATAACCAACACTGCATCAGGTTTCTGTGATGAGAGAGCACAGTCAAAAGCCATTCTTGCCAGACAGAAAGTGGCAAGGGTGCCTCTGGTCCTGTATGAGTAGTGAGATCAGATAATCAAGGGAGCAGGAGGAAAGCCTGAAACTGCACCTTGTCTATAAACAGGCTGTCTGTAGTAAGAAAAGACCAGTCCTGCACAAGAATCTATATGAGAATCACAGGAACTCAGGAACAGTGGAAGAATAGGAGAAACAAATGACGGAAAGTGCAAGCCTGGAGCCAGAAGGTGAAAAGGAGCCCAAGGAACACCAATCTGATGCATCAATTGGAAAAGAAACTGGTACACTAAACCGTTCATTCCAAGGTGCATTGTGCCAAACCCATCAAACTATTTCATGGAGACCTAAAGGACAACAAGAGGTTTTGACATGCAGATGAGCATACAGAATAAATTTGTCTTCTAGTTCTTCCTCTTCGAGGAAGGAAGAAATCTGACAGATACCATATGAAAGAAACCCAGCAGAAAGTATCTCTCACCTGAAGATACTTCTTATAGTTCTTTTGCTCACAAGACTTTCCAGAATTAAACTTAGCCTACTTAAAAGTGCAAATGGAAATCTTAGTTTATTTATTAGTGTTGGTGCCTCCACAAATACACTTCCTTAACTGCAAAAGTACTTTTACTGGTTAGCGCTCTCAAAAATATATGCCCTGAAAAAACTTATCAGGAATACATCTATCTTGAACCACGCAGTGATGTAACTCAGACTTCCTAATAATGCAGTGAACATTCTTTTCCTGCATAATGAATATGAATATTCCCATGTATTATACATTCCCGACTACTGCGAAATAGAGTGCTCCCTCTGGGATGGGAAAGATTGAAGCGTTCCTATTGAAGGAAGTAGCAGGTTCATATTGCAGTATTTCATCCATGCCCCAAAGGGACCTAGCACTTTTTAGTGGTCAGTTTGCATTGACTTGATGGAAAGTGCAGGTTGCATATCAGATCCTTGCATCTAAATATTCTCACAACCATTTAAATTAATTATTTCTCATAGCAGAAATTCTCAAGCCTATCAAAATTAAGCCTTGTTCCCATTATGAAAAGTGACGTATTTCTCTTTTTCTGAATCTTCCCTAATCTCATGTAGCATTAGCAAATAGATATGGTATGTATTAAAAAAAAAACCAACCAAACAGTTTAGAGAAGCTAGGTAATCTGTTTAACCAATGCAGTAACTAACCTGTACTTATTAAAAACGCCCAAAACCCATTATTTTCTGCATCTGCACTATCAGATTGTATTTTACTGTTTAGAAATAGAAAAAGCTACATAAGATGACGGCTAAATTTTAATATTTATTTAAAGATTTATCATTATTACATCATGTACCCAGCATTACCAAGTTGACAATATTCCAAAAAGATCATAAAGTGGAAGTAAAGCCTTAAGAGAAGTGAATTGACATATTTGAACTGAAGTCATTAAAGGGTTGAAAAAGAAAGCGTTAGAAACATAAAATGAGTCAGTGAGAAAGTGTGCTCATTTAATATTTGTAACCTCATTAGGAGTGAAAAAAATTTGATTGTTGATTTTCTGTAATTGAATAATTTGAAGGGAAATGCCCTATGAAGCAGCTCTCTTTGCTAGAAACTAAGTCAAGTCTAACCTAAGTTCACAAGCAATAGCTGTATACTTGTTCTACCACCAACCTCAGCCAAAGCCAGCTTAAGCTAGTTAAGCAACGAGAGAGCACGAGCACACGCACAAGCGCACACCTGCTCTTGAGTAGGTATATATGGAAATGCATAGCCATACTGAAAAATGAATGCTCTTTTCAAAATCTGAGGAACAAGTATATTCTTCATTAATTCAACATCTCTACGTCATGCTTTTTTCTGCAATCTGTATATACCCTGTAATACATCAGCGAGAATTTTCTATAGTCAAGATCCAGAATAAAATAAACAAATGAAAAAAGGCAAAACTGGATGTTCAGAAACAGTTTCTGTCATCTGGTACATAAAGCTTACATGAAGATAAATAAGGTCATTTAAAAGATCATGAGAATATCTAAGTTTTACAAATAAACTACAAAATTTCTCTAAAGAAGCAAGGAAGTACCAATTTCAGTAATAATTACAGGAAGATACAGAATGCCAAGCAGTATCATACAATGCTATACAATTTAGATGAAGAGCATCCTCACATCTGTTGAAAGAAATTTGCTTAATTACCAAATGACATTTAGATTTTTCATTTTTTTTAGAATAATTAGATAATTATGTACTATTTTTTAAACAAAAGTACTGATTTTTGACTATTTACTCCAGTTGTTCTCTCTCCATCCTCCCTCCTAAGGCTTCCTTCACAACCAAAAAAAAATGTATTAAAAAATCCATTATTTGCTCTGCTATTCATTTTCTTAAACTATGTTCTGCACAGTAACACTGTGATAGAGAAAACAGAACAGTTTTAAGGCCTACTTGGCTGAGAAATCACCTGGATTTCTCAATATAGGAAATAATTCTCTCTGAAATCCAGATCCCATAAATTAAAGGTAAAATATCTACATTGGACATTATACTAAGAAATGTAATTAAGAGAATCTGTTTCAATGCTGCTGTTACAGCTAAGCTGACAAATGGAAAGGGGGTAGGGAATGGGAAGAGTTCAGAACCATTAAGACCAGCAGTTTGTCAATAAAACAGGTAGTACACCTGACTACAATGATCCATCCAATGAGTCGCAGTTGGTCTTCATTACCTTTGTAATCATGACATTCTTTCACATCCAGTTAAATGCTTCATTTAAGAGTGACAGGCAGCCTGAAACAATAAACCTCACCCATGGTCATGAAATAATTATTCATATAACAAAAATTTGAGTAATGCACATGGTATTTACTTGATACACAATAGTGCAGATCAGATAGCCTCACATGGGAGACGTTCAACAACTGCCTAGAATTAAGCCAAAACCTTTAGTATCATACCTAAAAGTGAGCACAAAAGAAAGAGCGGGGGGGGAACAACTTGTTAAGGTTACAGGCAGATGACTAATCCCTGTCCAAAGTGTTAGCTAACTGAACAGTATATAGGAAACTACTGGACATGACATAAGAAACTGCTGGACATAAATGGATAACATCAAGCAGCTAACATGTTACTGAAAGCACCATAAGGGATAGCCAGATTTCACAGATGGTTAAGGGGGAGTTATGCAAGAAATGGCCAAAATTCAGCTGGTACTTGGAGGGTAGAACAGGGGATCTTTTGGGAGGCAGATCTTCCAAGACCAGCAGTACCCAGGTAATCCCATTAGTAATACCATGCTTATGAACTGAGTGGGAATATTTGTGTATTCCACAAGCATATGTTAAACCCAATTAGCTAGAAAGAAGGATCAGATCAGGCCATTAATTTTCTTCATGTTTTACATGGATGCTGTTTGTGTTTCTGTGGATGTCCCTAAAAAGTGTTTTTCTCCTGTTTTAATCTCTGTACAACCTGTATTGTATGGGTGCACCAACTGGAAGCACATGCTCAGCCTCACAGGATCTGGAAACAGGTAGCAGACAAAGAGGGGAGGAATACCTCTGGGTCTTGAAGCCAAGGCATTTTAGCAATATATATGAAGATTTGAGAATGACAGAAAGAAAACGTTTTTCTGTTCCAGAGAGGCAAGGAGAATGTCAATAACAAACAGATGCATGAGTTCTTGGTTTATCAAATGGCCTTTCCAGTCAGTTATTGCCTAACCTTATAATGCCATTTTCACAAAAAGGTACTGCTCACCAGTGAGTGAATTATAGCAATATAAAGCCAATTTTTATGGCACACATTACATCGGTACACATACTTGATTAAAGTTCTGCTTTTTCACTTTAATACTTTTGTGAGCAGATTTATCCTGTCGCACTACTTTGGACAAAACTAATTTGCAGAAGCATCTGCTGTCATGTTTTGGCCAGTGCCTCCACAATGCCTTCCCCTTGGACAGCACAGATCATACTGCCAAAAGCAACAGGCAAGGTTCTGAGGAAACCTGTTTGTCATCAAACAAGATAACCTTCCTTATATATAATAGGGAAGGTTTACTAGTACTGAGCCCATAACTGCACACTGCTGGAAACAAACATTCTGTTCTTGAAAAATAAATGCAGCATGTTGATAAAACTCCCTGATATTCAGTTTCTGGTAGTCAACACGTGGGAAAAGGCCTTTCATTTCCAGAGGCATTGGTTTCTTAAATACTTAAGATGTGGGGCAATCACATCTTTTGAAAACTAAAACACTTTTCACTTACCTTAAGAAGCCTAAATCAGACAGTCAATCTTTCTCAGGGATTAGAGAATTAACACAGAATTATGAGGAAGTGAAATGTCAGCCTACTTTGCAACTTTACTGTGTCTGGAGTCACAGTAAAGCGTAAGCTGAGTTCTTATGGTTTTGAGTCTTCAGTAGACTACCACATATAAGTATCTAACAAGATCTGATCAACTACTGATGGAGCAGTTATCTTTTTCAGAGACCTTTTGCTCTGCAGCTCACATCAAACACTGCTGTTCTGGTCCTTAAGAAACAGTGGGGTTCAGTGTATTTGCATATTAAATATCTACTCCTATGTTCTGTGCTCTTCTCTCACCATACCTCTGCCCAGCTTCCAAAACAAATTGATTAAAAAAGACACCACATTTAAACAGATAATTGTGTTCTACCACAAAAGGAAAAAAGAACAAAAATCCTCTTTTAGAAGTTGAGTTGTTTCTTTGCCAAGTAGAGAAAACTTAACCCATTCTTTAAGACTGAAAAGTGCAATTAGATTTGTTTAAACATTTTAGAGGTAAATTCTATAGCAATGCACTCCTTAATCCCAATGTCTCTATGTTCTGTTGGTCTATAAACAGAATACCTGTAATTAAATTTTATACAAGTAGTTAGAGAGCTGTTGCTGATCTTAAGATCACAGAGCTAAAGTTCAAAAATACATAAATTAATTTTACCCAAGGAGCAGTCCACTCTAGCTCAGAATCATTTACCACCATCAAAATATTGTGACTTATCAAGCAAGGAAAGAAAAAACCCAAACCAAACAAACAGCCACCCTAAATAAAAGCAAAGTGAGTGCAGTGTTGCCTCTGAATTTTAGGAAAAAGTACATATTACCGCAAACTTTATACAATCTGAAGGAAAATCTTCAGAGAAGCCTGCAGTGCCTGTGTTTGTTAGGCACCCATTGCACTTACTCTAAAGTTTGTTACTTAAAATGCACCCTTAAAAAGCAGTCTACTTCAACAGCTCAATTTAAAATACTTTCAATGCAGGACATTCAATGCAGGACACACATGGAAGAGAACAAATCCTCTTGTCAGACTGCGTAGAATGAAAAATTCTCCCAGAACTGCTTGCTGCAGGAGAGGCTCCACCTTTCCTACACAATCGTGAATCAGTCTAGTGCGAGTGTATCTTGCTGGACTGAGCTTACTGTTGCGCTTGCTGGGTTGGCAGCAATGCAAAACGCAGCTGGCTGCGCTGCAGCCCTATTGCATGTTGTGGGCAGAGGCAGCCCGAGAGCCTCAGCTGGGCTGGAATAGCAAGTTAAACCCTCTGATTGCTCTGACATGAGTTATCTCCTTCTGCTATGGGGCTGAGGGTAATGCTTATATGTTTGGAACAATTACGCCACGTAAACAAAAAGGAGAAATGTTCCTTTTACCTAGCTCTCTCGATGGTAACAGTTCACTTAACGCTACCTACAGGGCATACAATCTTGTCTGCGGTGCCCGAGGCAGAGGTGGTTAGAGCAGTGCCATACTTGTAGTTGATTATTACCTTGAGGAGAGCTTTTCTCCAAAGCTAAGCTGATAGCAACATTGCAGGGTGACAGAGAACAGCGTTTCCTGCAGACAACCCTACAATAATCCCCAAAGCAAGCAAGAAATTCTTCCTATCTCTCCACCACAATGCACATCCAAGGCAAATATTACTCTCTAGCATGAGACTGACTTACTCCCTATGTCCCCCAGCTCTGAAACAAAAACAGAAGTAGTTAGGGAGGAACAGCTCTACTGTCCCTATCTAGGAGCGGAGTTACCAGAGTGATTTTTGATGTTTTGGGAAGAATGTTTAAGATGGCCAACTGTATGATGTTAAAACATAATTCAGAATCATTTGCATGGGTTAAAATATGTAAGGTAAGTGAAGAGAATTGTCAAGGGGGAAGAGGAAGCTCTCTGAAAGCCTGCAAGGTTCAACACACTCACAGATTACATACTTCACAGTTATTCAATGATGGACTAGTGGGAAGATACAAGGATGTTCAAGTTGTACGTTAAAATATGCATCTCCTGAATAAGCTTTCTGGAAGATTCTGTGTTACTCAGGAGTGTTTAACTGAAACTTTTGGCAGCACTGGTACGATACACAAGCAGCTGGTGTTCTAAAAAAATAAAAATCCATGGATACAAAGGAATAGCGAAGCAATGGTGAATGGATAAAAACATTGCCCGGATACATTGCCAGAAATATGTTCTGGAAGTAAACAGCCACTTTCCCTTAAGGTGTTTCCATATCTTGTCCTTGCAGAAGACAACTGAGTCACAACTGCTCAAGAGAGTCAAAATGAGACGTCCAACAAAGCTATGGGACCCTGGAACAGAGTTCCAAGCCTCAAAATATTACCTGGCACTTTTATTGTGTGATTCACGGAGCTGTTTGTTTGTTGTTATTTAAGAGCATTGTAAGAACAAGTTGTGTATAAACAACACTTGCAAATCCCAAAGGTCTTATGAATTTTTAGAGTGAATGTTTATTCACTCTCATTAGTAAGATAGTGTAGCATTCCTCTTTTCTGCAAGAGACAAAAAAGACAACACAACAACAAAAATAGCAGAATCAGAAAAAAAAACAGACACAAATCAAACCAGAGACTGATAGCGACTCACACAGAGTATTTTGGACATGTCTACAAATAACTGCATACACTGAAATCAAGACTGAGTTGTTAGAAAGACCATGTGAATCATGTTATAGGATTACTCACTATGTGAAATGAATGAATTCATCCTAATTTGTCTTCACAAGACACAGAAAGAAATGGAAAGTTCCGTAACCAGTTATAAAATACAACACAAGCTAGTTCTTCAAAGTGCCTCCTCAGGTAAACCAGACAAAAGAGAAAAAGCACACCCTAATGACAACTTGGAAGTACACACAAAAGACAGTATTTAACTGAATTATGGGGGTACAAGCTAGGTAGTAAAAAAAAAACAACCCCGAAACAAAAACAAAAAACCCCACAACCAACTTTAAATTGAAATGTTACATATTTAATGAGGATTAAAGTACAGCTCAAAGGACCAGTGACTCAAGTCAATACTTCTAATTAACCCTCCAGTTTTGTACAACCTTAAGGTAAATCTTCTTCTGGTTTAAGTCCTAAGACACATATTCTTCATTCTAGCAAGAAAGCAAGACAGGATTTGTTCTTTGGAGATGCTACAGCAGAGTATTAAGACACTGAAGTGCTGTTCAGCTGTTTCATACTGCATTCAGAAGGCAAGAAACATGTCCAAGCTCTTCATAGAGCCACCTTAGAATCATAGAATAGTTTGAGTTGGAAGGGACCTTTAAAGGCCATCTAATCCAACCCCCCCACAATGAGCAGGGACATCTTCTACTAGATCAGGTTGCTCAGAGCCCCGTCCAGCCTGATGTTACTCAAATCCTGCATTTTCTGCCTACAAAAGTCAAAGAAATAATGGCACACAAAAACAGTGGGGAAGCAGGAAAAAAAAAAAAGGAAGTTTTTGGTTTAAATAATTTTGCCAATTGACTGAAACATCTCCAACATTTATACTTATGAATACAGGTGAGTCTGAGAAGAGGTAAAATATGGAAATATTATCTACAAGTTATTTGTGTTCTCTCTCCTGTATACACACAAACCCTTATTGCTAAGTCTTGCTCCTTCCCAAAAGGGTAGTAAGATCACTACTAGAACAACAGGTAATCCACTATTGCTGCCTCATCTCAAATTTGGAACATGCTTGGATTTAATTCTTTAAGGCCTTACTTAATAATTTTCTGAGTTTTATTTTTCATGTTCATTTGCTTTATCTTAAAAACTGCTCAGCCATACATGACACTTCTATTTTCCTAAGACTATTGGGCATGTACTTACAGAGGACTATAAATCACAGCTAAGAGCACCATGCTCATAGCTTTTACAACAGTCCTTCTTAACCACTTCCCAGTTTTCAGTCATTCAGGGTGAATTTAAAGAAAAATATACATGTGGCCAAAACACTGCTTTCAGACTCATCAACTTGAAGCTGATCATCCTCATCAAAAAATAAAAAGCCGTAAGTGTCCAAAAACTACGAGAAGCTGAAAGCCATAGCTCCAGATACTACAAAACCTTAGTTACAGAGATGTCAGTTAAAAATAAACTCTCTTGGAATAGTTTATAATTCCACCTCTCCTTTCTGAATCAAGCTATTCTTTCAATAAGGATTTTTTGTAAGTTTGGTTTGATGACACATCATCTTGCCAACAAATTAGCATAAATGGAAGACAGCACCAATACACTGTAGCAATAAGTAAGGAAAGTTGAGATACAGTTTTCTTAACTCCTGAAGAGAAAGTTAAGCTTCCCCACACCCACCCCCCATAATTAACATACATGATCCACTTCAAAACAAAAAGAATCGGACACCAGTGGATTTCTTGTGCTTGACCATAATATGACAGATAATAGCACATACATTCTACTGGCATCATTCAGGAATGGCTCTGCCCAAGCATCTTCTCTCATTTGGAAGTGATTTTTTCTTATCAAAATCTTCCCCACAAACCTGACACATTTCTCAAACCAATCATTTCCACGTGGATTTCATATTTGAAAAATTGATCTCTCAGCAAGAGGTAGGTGCACTAAAAACAGAAGAATAATGAGTTATTGATTCCATCCAACAGCACCAATGATTTGAGCAGTAACACTAAATTCGGAGAGCGAGAAGAACTTAGAAATTGAGAGTGCACTGAAACAAGTTGAGGGAAAAAAATATTGTCCAGTTAAATGGTATTATGTTTTTATTGCCTATCATTTTATTAGAAAAAAAAAAAGCAGAGCTGATCAAGTACCTATTTTCTCACATTTAGAGACAAAATAGAACAGAGTAGTAAAAGGATTTTTTCCTTCAGGTAACGAAAAATGTACTCATTTTAAATCTCCCAGTGAAAATTTACTTTCTCTCTCACTTACAATTTTAAGTGCCAAATAGATTAGAGGAACAGCTAAACTTCACCATTAGTACATTTATTGTGAATGAATTTGCCCAAATCTCTTCCAAGAACATGAATGAATAACTGTTATTATTGATTCCAGTTACGGTATTAAGAACTCCAGAAAAGAACTAAATGACATTGCTGTAGTAATGGCATTGTACCCAGAGTTTATATAACCACTGAGGAACTAATAATGCTCTATCCAAAAACACAGAACTGGACAACAGACTAACATGGTTGATAACCTTCCCGTTGCTTTCCCCTCTAGGGGAGCTGGCCAAGAGCACAAGCCTTTTGAGTCAACCAGTAAGACCAAGGGAATTAATGTCACAGATATGTGACAAAGACAACGTAAGTATTCATGAAGCAGAAAGCAAATGAACAAATAGCTAGTTCCCTCTTAAAATTCTACAAGAGCCTGTTCTTTTTTTCTTCCCTTTGAGAAGGGGAATTGCCTACACTACCACATGTAATCTTTAAAGGAGCATACCTACTTACAGATCAGTCCAATTCCTTTGAAGAATCCACCATGCTCCAAACATGCATACATATATATATATATGAAATACTGTTTACAGCTAGGATTTAATATTGACAACGGCGTCCATGACATTCAGTTCTAATATAGAAACACTTGCAGCAATTCAGGCTGCTGAGCCAGAAATTCTTTTCTTTACATCGAATCTAATTCATAAACATTCCTCACTTCATTTACTTGTACTATTTCTTTTCTTTACCCAGGAAAAAAAAGCTGAATTTTTAAGTAAAGGTGCTTTGCCATGCCTTAGTATTACCTCTGTCACCAACCATAAATCCTTCTACTATACACCAGAGTTGGATACTCCAAAAACTATGTTTATCAAGCAGAAAAGTGGTATTTCCAGGATAAGCCTTCAAAAGTTGTATTACACAAGTTAGAAATTTACAGAAGTACTATTTCAGTCTTTGACATGTCTACAGGAACTTACTGCATATGGTGAAAGAAGACAGAGTAGGTAAGGATTAGGCAAACTAGTATCAAAATAATGCCCCTGGGTTCTGCCCATCTCTACAGCCAACTGGATTCCCAAGATACTGCCAAACAGCTTCGAATGGTACAGAGAGTAGCAATGTCACCGTCTCACTCAGCCATACCTACACATTTTGGGATACGAAGCACAGCGCTCATGTTGTTCCTCACCAGACCTCAGTTCTGTCTCTTGTGCCAGACGATTTGTAAGAAATGTCACCACAGTCTTCCTACAGACCTGAGATCCATGTCTCAAGCAAATGGCATGGCCAGATTCACAATTTTCCAGGTGGCAGCAATGAATCTGAAGAACATGCACATATGTGTATGCCATATTCGTACACCTTATTTGTTCATACTGACAGTGGGTAAGACGTGTAAGCTTCTTCCCTAAGTACTCCCAAATACATCAAAAGCTATTTCTGCACCACGGACTGAACCCAACCAGCAGGTGTTTGCACACTTATTTAAAATGCTTCATTGTAGCATTTTTTTGGTGGTATTTTTTTCCCACACAGGTGAAATACTATCAGTTTCCTAAAGTCTGAAAGCAAGTGTTTGTACAGATGGGGACAGATGCAAGAACAACAATCATCAGCTAGCCTTAATACAACATCTGTTGTATGTTTTGAGTATAGTTATTCTGAAGACACAAAGATTAGCAAATCAAAGATTAAGTGATTTTTAATAATAAATTCCAGGCTGACTACAGAAATTCTTACAGAACTAGCAACAGCAGTAGATGGAACACTTTATATTTAGCCTGCTATTTATGACTGGCGAGTTACAAAGTCAACTAATACTCACGTAGACTGGGCCAGTAACTTCTAACTGCAGATTCACATGCCTCCTTTTTCAAATCATTAAAAATGAGTAATTTTCACATAAGACCTCAAGAAAGTAAGGTTAGGTACTCAGTTCCTTTGGCATAAATGTGATTTAGTGTCTCAGGCCTTTCAGTGAAGGCCTAAGACAAGACCAGATGACAAAGAGATAACCACTACTTTCCTGATGACATACACACAAGTCCCTTTTAAAACATAAAATGATCTTTAAATCATTAGCTCTCTAGCCACTAAGGAATGTGTCCAGACTACAAAGTAAGCTACCCTGACATAAGTAATAGTACCACTTTCAGAAGGTAATACAACATCATAACATAGTTACCACAGTCATCCAATATAACTCCCCATAAAAATGCCAGCAGACCATATACAGCAAACTGTTCTGCCTATGAAATGGATATGCAGGGTAGTAAAGAACAGGCACGTTATTGCATCTGTGCTCTAGTATAGACACTGTTAAGTCAACATCCAAAAGTCTTGCTCCATTTTCATGCATTGCTTGAGTAGGAATACTGCATCCACTTTATTAGAATAAAGGCTGAATTAGTAATACTTGGGCTAGACCCTATCACCTGCTGACTTGAAAAACTTACACATGAGAGGAAGGTGAAACCCTCAAGGGTGAAACCCTCAAGGGGTTTTCAACCCATTGGCTCACGCTGGGGTCCTGGTCTGCATTGCTAGACAGACCTCCATGGAAAACATTTTTACAAGTATTTTGAAGCACTGCCAGTGCAAGTCAGTCAGACCCATTTTCAGAAGTTGCCACTAACTGTGGTTTAACCCCGGTGGGCAGCTAAGGACCACACAGCTGTTTGCTCATTCCCCCTCTGTGGGATGGGGGAGAGAATCACAAGGATAAGAGTACAAGAACTGGTGGGTTAAGATAAAGACAGTTTAACAGGTAAAGCAAAAGCCACACACACAAGCAAAGCAAAACAAGGAATTCATTCACCACTCTCCATGGGCAGGCAGAAGTTCAGGGAAGCAGGGCTGCATCACGCGTAACAGTTACTTGGGAAGACAAACACCGTCACTCACAGTGCCATTCCCTCCTCCTGACGTTCCTCCCGCCTCCTTTTCCCCCAGCTTTTATTGCTGGGCACAATGTCATATTGTATGGCATACCCCTTTGGTCAGCTGCGATCAACTGTCCCGGCTGTGTCCCCTCCCCATTTCTTGTGCCCCCCCAACCCCCAGCAGGGCAGTGTGAGAAACAGAAAAGACCCCGACACTGTGTAAGCAGGGCTCAACAATAACCAAAACATCCAAAGCATAGCACCACACAAGCTACTATGAAGAAAATTAACTCTATCCCAGCCAAAACCAGTAGAACCACATTTCTTAAATACTCTGAGACAACTATCAAAAAGATAAATAAGGAAAGTAAATTTTTATACATGAGTGAAAGATCAGTCTAGCTTAGTCAAAACATAGATCTTCCTGTCAAAACCTTCAGAGCAGTGGCAAAGATACCACGCAGTTCAGCAGAGTTCACTCGTTCTTTCAAAGGTGAGGTCAACACACATAGCCTACTGCTCTTGAGAAAAGCATGTCTGAAACAGAGACTTGATCATGAAAACATTACGCTAGTCACTAATTTCGGCTTGGTCTGAATTTTTACCTCGCACAACCCCACTAAATATTCCTAACTAGGTATACACTTATGAGCACATACGTAAGTACACACTAACTGCACAGACTAAGTGCAGTTAATTGAATGAAATTCCCCAAGTCTCCTTCAAAGCTAAAGAGATTTTTGTAAAAGGAAAAGGTTTCCTCAGATACTACAGGTTTTATCACACCCACAGCATTCACCGAGAGATAATCCGGTTTGTGGCTATTGAATTAAGGACCTGCTTCAGTACTCATCTGTCTCAGTCTACAAACCACTGTTACTAAGACTGCACTCTTCAATTTTGCATTTAACAGAAAGCAGATTTCTTCTGTGGCATTATCTACATGTGCCTACAGAGCAACTGTCAAGACAAGGAGAACTCTTTGATACAGATCTGAAGATGTAGTGGAAAGGTGTATAGGTTTCAAAGGTTTATAATAGCTTTATGCTGATCTCCCCATAATGCCATAAAGTCTAGAATTGTTTCATATTAGATTCCAGATTGACTTCACAGTGTTGATTTTTGACCTATAAAATCCTAAACGCTCTGCCATTTTATGAGATAGTGGCACAGCACAAACATGATAGATCCTGGCAGGGAGGTATTAAATTAAGTGCCCTATCCAAACAATTACTTCTTTCTAGCCATGGTTTCAGTCCATTTAATATGCAGGCTTGTGTTGTCACACCAATCTCTTCACAAGATCACCACAGTGATGATGCAAGGTAGAACTCTCTGACATTGCAATACTACGTTTGAAAAAGCTGATGTAGAAAGAACGTTTGATTTTGAAATTCATTTTAGAAGTTGGCATAGTTTCCTGGGGCACCATAACTGTTAAGATTAAACTAAGACACCTGAACTTCAAAGACTTCGTGGGTAAAAAGGGGTGATGGGCAAATGGAAGACAGACTTTTAACAGTATGGTAGTAGCTGCTTGTGGGAAGGCTTATAGATACCCTTTGTGTTACAGCAGCTAGAAATTCTACAAGAACAGAGGTGACTCTGTACAACATGGTGGGAGGGTTTGTTCTGGGGTTTTATGTTTAAAGATCTCAGACACTGGGGTTGCCCCTGTAAAGGAAAAAAAAAAAGAGGAGAAAAAAGATTAAAAAGAAGAGCATTACAGCACTTCCCAGCACCTCCCCCCATTGAATGCCGCAGACGCAGTAGAGCACAGAGCAGTCTGTGTCAGCGTGAAAAATCAATGAGGAAGAATTGTTCATTTAATTTAATCAAAAAAACCCACAAGCACAAAAGAAATCTTCAAAGCAGCCTGCAAAGACTGAATGCCATACTGCATGAAGAGGTGAGAACAGGCTCACTGGAACACAGGCTAATGCTCAATTAAAGAAACAACTTAGTGAACTGAGGAAACAAAAATTCCTTCCAGCACATCTCAAATTTCTAATAGAAGTAAGTCGACATTACTGCTACCTGCAAGAGAGTTAAGTAGCAAGAAGGAAACTAAAAAAGGGAAGCATCTTCAGCCAAAAAACAGGAGGATGCTGGGTATTGAAGAGAAGCCCCATTTGCTGGCTGTTACTTGATACCAAGTGGGAAAAAATATGAAGGAACATGGTCAGAGTGCGCTAAAAGAAAGCGGGGGCAGGGGCAGAAGGTGAGCCTAACACCTTGGTCTTCAAAAGGGATAGGGTTGGGTTTATCTCTGTTAACTAAACTATCAAGTCAGACTCATTACTCATACTAAAGCTCATAAACCAATTCAGTTGTTTTAGTCCTACTTACATTCTTGCCAAGATACAAGTTCATTAAAATCAGCTATTCTTCTTAAAGAAAAATAAATTTAAAGCATAGGGCTGCTGTTAACTTGCTTAGAGAAAAGGAAAAATTTGTAACCATTAGACTCCCTAAAACCAGAGGGAGCAACTAAAAACCTCAGGTTCAGTTTCAACTGGATGTTCAGCAGATGGAATGGTCCAGGAAAGCATAGAAATGAATCAACATCATCTTAGTATAGAACAAGCAGATGACAGTACAGTAAAGAAAGTGCCAAAAATAGTAACCCTTGCCACTACATACTCCAACTATGAAATGCATTGAAATGAGTGAAAGGTGCCCAAATGTCTATGCCCAGTATTAACAACTTAAAGACCCAAGTTATCCAGAAAGACACAATCTCAGGAAATTAATCTTTTCTGAAAATTTGATAAAAATAAGTTACCCACATTTCAGAGTATCTTATCCCATCCAACTCATGTAACAGTGCTCTGTATAAACTATCCATATCCCCTCCTTTTTTCTCCCTCACCACACAATTTTATTTTTTTTCTTAAACTGTTGAAGAGATGGCAGATGCATATCTCAATTCCAAAAAAGCTCTAATGTTAAGATAGCTTTGGAATTAAGATGGCATATCAATGGGGTATGAAGCTTCCTAACTGCGTGTTTCTGACGTTAGTGTAGTCTCTCTGTCAGGAAGGGCACTGCTGCTCCTGTTCAGGGCAGGTTCCATAGTGGGCTAAAATGCTGCTGCACTGAAGCTCATTTTTATAGGGAGGTACCCGAGTCCAAAGGAAGGGGCAAGGACCAAAGTGAAGGTGGGTATGCAACAAACGATGAAAAAGAGATCCACAATGCCTCCTGGCATCCTAAACTACTGAATTGAGCATTCAGAGGGGCAAAGATTTAATAGCCTTTTGGTAGGAATCAGCTAATAATTTTATTTTTTTCCTCAATGGGGGTGGCCCACCTATATTTCCTGTTAGAGACTACCTATACTGGGTGAACTGTTACTACACACTTCATATTTTGGGGAAGAAGAGTTACCATAAATAAGTGGGAACTGCTATTAATATACAAAATAAATCACAAGAGCATCTGATGAGAGGTGGAGTAAAAACAATCATGATGCAGGAAGTAAGTACTCTTACCTAGTAAATACAGTAAGAGAGGGCAGACACTAAATGAAAAAGAGATGAACAGCAAATGGTAGGCTATTGTAAACTCTAAGCTGATGCCTAAATGCAAAATGTTTTTATGCCAAAACCAAATGTGCAAGAAGTCAAGGAATCAAACTTCTGAATTAAAAATTAGTATTAGGTTTGTAAAGACAAACACTAAGCTTAGTTTATGATATATGCTATAAGTGAAAGCTTACTATTCATGAAGCTTTTAAAAAGTAATACCAGAATTAATGATATCACTAAAAATTCATGGCAGTATTTGATCTGAGAGAGGAAGAAGAGAGAAAAATCTACAATTCAAATCAGAACATGGAGTCTGTGATCACCTCACTCCCAAACAGCTGGGCCATACATCAGTTGCAGAACTTCAGAGACATAAAAGGCCATTATTTTCTTAGATCTTTGAAGATCTCAGGCCACAGCTTTGAACTACCTGAGTGTTAGTTAATGCTGTAGACAGGATGGGTTTTTTCCAGATAAATATTCCTTTATACTTGGATAAACATTAACAGTAGGCTTGCATAAGTAAAAGACTAAAATACTCATTGTTTCCCACAGAAATAAGACTGTTTACTACTGTGTTCAAACCTTGAACTTGATGTTTCAAGGTCAGCATGTCCTACCAACTGATGTATTAAACAAAAATGGAGGCATAAAAGGTAAAAATAAAATTTTGAGATGCTTGCTCTTGTTATACTTCCAAGGGCTTACTGAAATACTCTTCTGATACTGAGGTTTTCTTCCCTGTGCAAATACTTTTAGAATGATCTTAACCACCTTTTTATAGCAACAACAGCAGATGATATTAAAATGCTGCAGGCAATATAACCACAGGCATACAAACACAAAACATTAAGTATTTTCTATGTAAGCAGATCACAAGGGTGTTTAACTGTCAAAATCTTGAAGTTAGGAAATATTTCTTCAGTTTTGAATGAGGATGAAAATGAAAGTTTGACAGAACTTCTAAAATCTTATCCTATAGAATCTAAACATATTTCTGCTGTGGGGACTTAGTTCACTTTCAAGTATTAAAGAATGTAATGTCATTCAGATAGACTAATGTTTCCACAAGGACTACGGATACTGCTTGGAACATTTTCATTTTTATCTGTTCTAAATAAATTTATTTGTCTCCAGATTAGCAGGATGATCTTCTTCCTTATGATACTTCACATGCAGTGTTATATAATTGTAAAGGTAAAGTCATTTACTTTTCTGTGTTTTCACCTGATTTGAATTTTGAGTTTTCTCCAGCTTAAATATCTTTATCTTGTTCTCCCTCACATCCCCCTCAGATGTCCTACCACCTTTATTACTTCTCTGTAGACCTTCATAATCATCCTACATTCCTCAAGCTGTAGTTCAACAAGTATTAAAAAGTGTCATACTACACACCTCCAACCTATGCTACTACTTCAGTGTACCTAAAATAAGTGCAAGTCCCCTATATCTGCTTTGGACTTAAGAAAAGTTCTTGAGCCCGAAAAGACTATGTGTTAAGGGATGTTCCTCTGGCAAAGAGGTGCATTGCTGGTGAACATCTTGCCCTTATCCCTGTTATACTATCACATCCAAACAGAGAGTCAGACATATCAGCTTCACTCCTTGAACATCAGGTTACCGTTCAGTTACTTCCCTATATCTCATTTCTGGTAAAGTTATTGCCCGATATGACAGTTTTCTCCAAGATCTAGAAAGCCCCTGAGGAAACAGAGCAACTTCCCACCCCAGAGAAACCCATGGGAATAGAGAGCTCCCTAAAACCCAGCTCCCTTCCAGTACCACCCCTAATTAGGTCAATAATGCCTCTGGTCACCAGAGGAACTCTGTTGAGCAGCTAGAGTAGTTCATATTGTTCCAAGTCCTGGTTCTCCAGGCCTGCTGAATTCTGAAATATTTCCAATAAGTTTCTACTGACCTTGCATTGTTAATTGTTCACAACTACAGCATTTTGAAATGCTGTAACTGAAAGAACAACAGCCATTTTTTTTTACCAGCTACTGCTCCAGAACAAAGCAAGGAATACCTGTTTGAGGATTTCAGTGCCTCCTGGAACCCTAGGGGCTTGTGCTTCTGCAGTCCTGTGAATTACCTTGAAAACAGAGAGGCTCTCACATTAGAAAAATAGTAGCAACAGACTTAAAACAGTCTTATTTTCTAAGTCAACACTCACAATGCAATAAATGCTTTTCACAGTTTAAGAATAAAACAAACTCTGAGTGCTCACATGAGCAGCTTCAACTGTCCTGTGTGTCTTAAACAACAAACTCTGAGACCCACAGTGCGGTTTATACTTACTATCCCAACATGAAGCAATGCTGTTCACTTTTTATAACCCAGAGCAATCTAGCTAATCAGTTCACTGAGTAGTATCAGATGACAGTGGTTTAATGTTGATAGCATTTTCTGTCTTAGAAATTTGGATGAAACATCTATGACCAGAGCTAAAATTAGAAGAGTTAACATTTGCCTATTCTCTGGAATGAGAGAATTGTGTGAGCTTACAACTATATTATTCCTTTTCATTTTAAGAGAAACCTGTGCTTTGACAGAAAGGAAAGGGAAAAAGAAAAAAGAAAATAATCCATCTTGCTAGCATCACACAGTGCTAGGAAGTGGAGCTTTTCAGATTACTGCAAATCATACATCCATCAGTCACCCGCTCACCTGGTTCTTTATGATACTTTACAGCAGTAAGAACAAATTTCTGGAAGTAAAGAGAAATCTGAAAGCCTCATAGAAGCCAATCCAAACCAAGGAAAAGCAATTTGACAACACCACCTTGTTTCACTTTTCACTGTAACCAACATACCAAGCATTGTAACCTACGGACACTGAGAAAACACATCTTGTCCTGGGAAAAATCTTTCCACAACTCATTTTAGAGTGAGACAGAAAGGAAAGGTTGGGCTTTGGGGATTTTTTGTTTGTTTGTGGTGTTGGTTTTTGTTTTTTTTTTTTTTTTTTTTAAAAAAGAGGTAACTACACAAGAAACACATATAGCTGAAGCACTGTGCTATTCTGCACTCAAGCAGCCTCATGTCTGAAAGACCCTCCGTAATGGAAAGGCTTTTACCAGCCAGGCACAGAGAAGACACATGCCTGAATGTAATCATTCAAGTACTGGATATAAGGACATAACCTACCAATACATGTGGATTATTCAATTCAAAAAAATATGGTTCAGGTTTTATTTCAAGTGATTTTTCACTAAAACATCTGTTGAGACAACAACTAAAAATGATTAGCAGGAGACATGTTTTGCATAAAGGAATACAGCAGGATCAGAAGAGATTTTTTTCCTCACCACACACACATCCCAAGAAAGGAAAATGACAAAAGTACACTTGTGTCCTTTAAAGGAATATGCTTTGATCGTTTCTTCCCAAACACAAATACAGAGCAAATATATATTAAGTCAAAGAAGAACTTATACAATATGGAAGAGAATAGATGTGTAAACCAGGAAAGCAGCTAGACAGTCAGAAATGCTACCAAAGGACACCTAGAAAAGAAGAAATGTGAAATTGATGTGACTTCCAAAGCTCATGAAGCATCCAGTCATACTGTTACAGGCAACATGTACTGTTTATCCTACAATAGATTGAGTTGGTTTGAAACTATTTTAATAACAAATTTTGGAGGAAACCACCTTTTTTAATTCCTGATAGAGGCAAGAGCAAAGCTGTCCTGGGTCCAAGTTGTTATTTGCTGCACTACTTGCAAAGATAGACACAGCCTTATTCTAGCACAGGTGGCTGGCAAAGGAAACCCAAGAGCAGGTAAAGCTTGCAGCCTATAGATCATAATTCCTGTGCATCTTGGACATGAATTCTGTCACAGCAGGAAGCCTCAAAACTCCTTCCCAGAAGGAATTTCATCCTGCACTCCTGCCAAAATGCTGACAATTTTAGAGGTACAGACAGCCTACCAAGTTTTTTACAAGGAAGAAATGAGAGCGTCACAAATAAACTAAATAACCTTTTGTTGATTAACTCGCAGACTGGAAGGATCTAACTGATCCTTACTTCGGAAGCTCCTGGTCGGAAAGCAGCTCAAGGAGTTAACCACAGTTTAATGATAGTTAGGTATCCATAAACTATAAATACTGACAAAATTCCCTTGTCACCCTTCCCTGTGTCAACTTTAGTGTTGCTATATTGTACAAAAACGTATTTCTGCAATTACCTACTTTGAGCTTCAACTGTTTTTCCAGAAACCAATGTCACTAAGCATGAGTCAAAGAACTTCATGAACTACTGAACAAGACTCATTTAAGACTGAAAACTGTTCAAACTGAGAAGCCAACTTTTCCTTGTACATCTGAGGACTCAGGTAACCCCCAGCAGTGGACGACTAAGGCAACATCTGCTCCAAGCAGGCGTATGCATGAGCACGCACGCCCTTTCTGTTATAATCCCTAGAATACCTGGAGGAAATGCACAGGAGTTTCCGTGTAAAACAAACTATTAGAAGCAAGGTCCTAACACACACATTTCAGAATGGATTTGAGTAATGCAACTCCAACTCTGTTATGCTCCATACTACAAAAAAACTAAACCAAAAGCTTAAATGTCAGTTCTGTTAAGAAATGTTGAGCTGTTAGCCCTCTCTTCAGAAAGAGGAGGCCATCTGAACAGGCTCTCAAGTATTTAGTAAATCAGAATAATAAATTCAACTGTGGGGTTAACTAAGCAAACCAGCAAATACCCATTCAGGAACGTAACAGTGACAACTTCCTGCCACAAATATATTGCAGGTCTTGTACTGTACTGTACCCAAAGAGGAGACATGCTGAAACACCAATGGAGTTTATATTTTTTTTTTATTATTTACTACATTAGTATGGGCCCAAAAACAGCTTTGAGGTTTCTGAGGGCTCACAGTACATCATCCTGTACGTAGTACAGTACATTACACTCTTATGTTACAACTACAGGCATTCACATTAACATGATTGCACTTCCTTGACTCTTCATGAAAATGAAGAAGCCTCATGAAAAAAATCAGAATTTATAATGAATTTAAAAAGACACCACACACATGCATTAACAGATTCACTGGAAGGGGGAGACCATCATACAGTTTCTTACAGTCTACAGAAAAATGAGTTGCAGAGCTGAATGTGAATTCCTGCAGCAATCCTAAGTCTACAGTTCCGTTACATATTTCAGCATGTTTTAAAGTCATTTTTCCTAAAATAACATCCTTATGCAAGTGCTCTTGTTGAATGAGACAGAGCTGTTTAAAGAGGCTTTTTTATTATTAATGTAGTACTTAGCAGTTCATCCCCAGTTGAAATAAAAGTCTGCTTTTGTCACACAGAAAAGCTTCAGAGACATTTACATATTTGTATACTTTCAGATATAATCATGACCCATTATTTATAAGAAAAAAAAATCATCCCAGGACATTTCAAGTTTAAATTCTGATTTTATAGCCACAATAAGATACCATCTGTTTCATCAAACTAGAAAGACTACTAAAAAAATCAAGGTGTGCACTCCCACTGTAATAGGGCAATACAAAAAGCATGCTTTCCCAATTAATTTAGATTTGGGCTCTGTCCCTCAAACACTTACTATTGCCTGGACTGTCTACAACCAAGAATAGCCTCAGCTATGATTTCAACGGTACAATATGCTGCCATCTCAGCCGCATGCAGACATCCAAAGCAGAGGAATCCTCATCATTATTTACTTGACAGCAGCCATATTCTTCCCCATCTAAAAATAAGGGGTAAGGGTGACGAAAAACTAAGAGTGAATTACTTGAATTTACTTCTACGTAAATATAAAATAGGGATTCTTGTTTGTCCTTCCCACACCTCCTGAACTGTAAGTACAAGAAGAAATACAGGTTAGGTGATGGTACAAGAAGTCCTTTTAAGGTTCCCGTCCAGACCCGCCATTCATTCTCAGTAAGCAGTGCAGATCTGCCTTCAGCTGGTGACATGAATCACCTCCATTAAGGAAAAGAGCAGACAACAAAATAGGGTATTCCTACAAAGCAGGGAGCAGTACCCATACCTGAACTACCAGAAACAGTGATTCCTGATGATCAGAGCCATCACATTGATTTGCAGAGGCTGACATGTCCCAAATTTCAGCAAGACTAATTGATGCACCCCGTGTATTGTGTTCGCTCTACTATCTTGTTTCCTCTTCCACATTAATCAAGGCAGAGCTATCAATGAAGGTGCTTAAGATGCTTAAGTGTGTTATGTAGGCATAATACTAGACATGAAATATATGTCAACATCATGCAGAAGGCAAAGCGAATGTTCTGCCACTGAACTAGTGTCTTTTTCGGGCTTTCAGTAAAATGGACACCTCTGAAGATAACAGACAACCATCTTTATAGCCCCAGTCAGCTACTTCTTAAATTGGAGACAAGTTACGGAACTCCTTGCCAAATACATGGTGTATATAAAAATTTACACAAGTTCAAGAAGAGACTGGACACATTCACACAGTGAAATCTACTAAAGTTACCTAAGTATAGAGAAACCACAGGTGGCTCTGGAACTCCCTGAGAAAAGACCAGTCAAAATTGGACAAGAATTAAGAATACGTATTGTAGACATTTGTCCTGCTCTTTTACTCTTTGTAATTACCCACTCTTAGCTTATTTATAACCTCCTAGTCATTTTTCAGAGACAGGATAGGAGCACACAATGATTTGGTTGGACTCTGTACATATGCTTTGTGGTGTAGATTTTCGTGGGCTCTTGACATGGAAAAAAAAAATCTCATTTGCACTGGGCAATTACAAGAACTAGTATCTTTGTAATGGCTAAGAATTAGACTTCTAGATATCAGCATCATCTCTTGGTTAGTAAAGATACTAGACAGTAAAACAGTGCTTTTTAAACTCTATGCATTGCAGTGCCAATGTAGTGCTCTGTATTGCTTGAAGAGTACAGTTATTTTCTCAATTAATCCAACAAACAAATGCCTAAGAAAGGTTTTCCCAAAGACAGCATCCCAAAAGTTTCTGCCCACTTCATCTCAAATTAATGGAATTAAACCTGTATATCACTTCTCCAAACATACACCTGTCAGTTCCTGTTTTTCTCTCAGCTCTAATAATCACTGAAACCGGTAACATGGTCAGCTATGGTACACATACTGTCTGCACTACTATTTTGCTCATATCTGAGTAAATCTGTTAGTAAGACATATCCCTAGCTCGTTTGCTAATGACAGTCACTCTGTGTATAGTACGTTGTCATTCTCTAATACCTTCTGGGCGCACAGCCTTTCTTCTTTGACTTTATGCCTCTGAAATACAGCACCTACAACCAATGTATTTGCACTGCTGTTGGAAACATGGAGACCTTTATGAACTTACCTGTAATAAATCTGCCCATCATTCCTAGCCATCCAGTCCAGCACAGCTGCTGGCAATAGCTACTGTCTGTAGATCTCATGTTTCTGCTAAGCCTGAAAACACTGCCCTGTGGTTCATCATTCATGTCACTGCAATGAGGTCCAAAACTACCCTTGGATTAGATGCTCTTGAGGCATTATATAAAAACAGAGGAAACCTTTTTCTACACCATCTAACTCAGACTGCAACAGTACAGACAAAGGAAACTATGTTTTCAATATATATCAATAGTTAAAATCTACAAGGATGACTAGATTTATATTCTACTTTTGACCTATTCTACCTTCACCTCGCTGTTATCTTAAACCAGGTTTAGAACACTGGTTTGTTTGCACATCTGTTCAAAAATAGAGACAAAGTCAGTCAGTCCATTCCAAAGCACATTTCTGTGCATCTGTTCAAATACCTGTAACCAGATACAAGTGCTTACCACAAGGAGAATTTAACTACTTCTAAGACATCCTTATCCTCATTCAATTTACTGCCTAAATATTCTTTAAAACTCATTCCCACCAAGTCTACTCCACCACTCATGTTTAGAATTCCAACAACCTGAAATCTCAACCTGTGCTCTCCCTCAATTTTTGTGGTCGTAAAAAGTGAGTGCATATGCATGCACACACATGTCCAAAACATAGCTTTTAGTAGCACAAAGTGACGCATTTGTAGTTTGACAGATGCTTTCCTCATGGAAAGGAGCAGCCCTGCAGAACAGCTGGCAAAGCTCCACAGAACACTTGTGCACAGACTGGTACACCTGAGATCGTACCATCTGAAAATGTCCCTCATAAATAACTTCAACCAAAAGCATAAAGTAATTACTCTGTCCGGCTACATATAATACATTTCATAAATCGAGAGTTGGAAATGTTTATCTCAAAAATCTTTGTAATTACAGATCATATGGCTCTTCTGGGTGTATTGAAGACTTACCCATTTGTGTGCAGTCAAAGCATTCCTTTGCTTGCAATATAATCCTGAAGTGTCAGTGTCTGAGTGTCAGCAATTATTTCATGCAGTGCAACTTAAGGGATTCAAATATTCAGAACACTGCAAAAAATAATTCAAATTACATATGATTTCCAAGTATAAAACTCCCGTGTTCTTCCTGCAGTTAAAAGTGACACTACCAACAGAAGAGAATGTATTGCCATTGGCTTCCAACCCAATTTTCTGTATGCTACATAGTTTATGGAAAAGAGAAGAGGTAATTGTTAGCATGTGGGGTTTGGGATTTTGGTTTTTGGGGGTGGGAGAGTGTCGTGGTTTAGCCCCAGCCGGCAACTAAGCACCACACAGCCGTTTGCTCACTCCCCCATGGTGGGACAGGGGAGAGAATGGGAAGAGTAAAAGTGAGGAAACTCATGGTTTGAGATAAAGGCAGTTTAATAAGTAAAGCAAAAGCCACGCACGCAAGCAAAGCACAACAAGGAATTCATTCACCACTCCCCATGGGCAGGCAGGTGTTCACCCATCTCCAGGGAAGCAGGGCTCCAGCACGCGTAGTGGTTTCTTGGGAAGACAGATGCCACCACTCCCAACATCCCTCCACACCTTCCTTCTTCATCCCAGCTTTATGTACTGAGCATGACGCCATATGGTATGGAATGTCCCTTTGGCCAGCCTGGGTCAGCTGTCCTGGCTGTGTCCCCTCCCAGCTCCTCATGCACCCCCAGCCTTCTTTCTAGCAGGCCAGCACGAGAAGCTGGACTGTCCTTGACTACTTAGCAACAACTCAAAACATCAGCACGTTATCAACTTTTTCTCATCCCAAATCCAAAACACAGCCTCACGCTAGCTTCTATGAAGAAAATTAACTCTACCCTGGCTGAAACAAGGACAGAGAGTATTGGCATTAAACGCACTCATGCAAGATTCTCCCCTACAGAGCCTGTGGATTTCTAATTTAATGCATAAAACTATGCCCAGTCCATATTTTTGTTATTATCTCATGTAAACCATTATGTCTACTACTTTTAAACAGCAGAAGCTCAAAGTTAAGAGCTGAGCAAAGCAAGTTTACAGTAATGGATTTTATGCTTGGCTTCTGCACTAGACAACAAGTAATAGGGAGGACTCCTACTTGGACATAGAAAAGAGGAAGTCTTGGAGATAGTAATAGTATTATTTCTGGAATCCTGACATGAACTTTTATTTCTCTCTGATTCTGAGTTAACATGATCGTTTCTGTGGTTCTTTCAGACTCTGCTTCATCCACATTTATCTTTTTTGACTTTTCAGTAAGCCTCAGAGTACAACTCCTGTTTTTGATATGCACAAGCATTACAGAACCACAGAATGGTTGAGGTTGGAAGGGATGTCTGGAGGTAATCCGGTCCAGTGCCCAAGCAGTGCCACCTACAGTCAGCTGTCCAGGACCATGTGCAGACAGCTTCTGAATATCTCCAAGGACGGACACCCTCTGGGTCTGGCCATTCAGCTAGTTTTCAGTCTACCTCACTGTCTGCTTACCCTGTCCATACATCAACAGCTTGTCTATGAGGATCTTATGGGAGACAGTGTCAAAGGCCCTACTGAAATCCAGGTAGACAATATCCGCTGCTCTCCCCTCAAATACCAGGCCATTCATTGTAGAAGATTAAGTAGGTCAACCATGGCTTTCCCTTGGTGAAACCATGCTGACTATTCCTGATGACTTTCTTGTCCTTAATGTGCCTGGAAATGGTTTCCAGGAATAGCTGCTCCATCACCTTCCCAGGGATCAAAGTGAGGCTGAGCAGCCTGCAGTTCTTAGGGTCCTTCTTGAAGACAGGGGTGACATTTGCTTACCTCGTCTTCAGGCACTTCTCCTAGTCGCCATGATCAAAGACTATTAAGAGTGGCCTTGCAGTAACACCTTCCAGCTCCCTCAGAAATCATGAGTCCATCCCAGCAGGTCCCATGGACTTATGTAAGTCCAGTTTGCTAAAGTACTCCCTGACTTGATCCTCTTCCACCAAGGGTATGCCTTCCCTTCTCCAGACTTTCCTCCCGGTCTCTAGGACCCCTGAAGGCTAGTCTTGCTAGTAAAGATTGAGGCAAAAAAGAAATTCAGTACCTCAGCCTTCTTCATGTCCTATGTAACCAGGCCCCCCCATCTCTTTCAGCAATGGGCCCACATTTTCCCAAGTCTTCCTTTTGTTGCCTAAGTGCTTACAGAAGGCCTTCTTGTCTTTCACATCCCTGGCCAGATCAATTCCATTTGGACTCTAGCTTTCCTAATTTCATCCCCAGACCCTTGGATAGGGTCTCTGTATTCCTCTCAGGCTACCTGTTCCTTGCTTCCACCCAGTGTATGCTTCCTTTTTGTGTTTGAGTTTGGCTAGGAGCTCCCTGCTCATCCACACAACCTTCCTGGCAGTTTTGCCTGACTTCAAATTCACTGGAATGAAACTCTTGATCTTGGAGGAGGTGATCCTTGACTATTAACCTGCATTCTTTGCTCTCTCTTCCCGCCAGGCCCTTATTCCATGGAAGTCTTCCAAGTGAATCTTTGAGGAGGCCAAAGCCTGCTCCACTGAAGTCCACAGTTGAGAGCTTGCTTTTCACCCTCCTCTCTGTCCTCAGGATCCTGAGCTCCACCATCTCATGGCCACTGCAGCCACTGTTTCCTCCTGGTAGTCTTGCATAGTTTAGGGTTAGGTGGACCAGGTCCTTTGCTTTTAGGCACTTCTAGCTCCTCTTGAACTTCGAGGGTAGTGAACCATTTTGCAGTTGTAAATCGTTAGGTGAGGCAGGAGACTTCTTCCTGTTGGTGCCAGAAGTCACCAGCTTCCATCCTTCCCCTTCTCCAGGGTTTTTGCTTACCTTGATACCAGCAGTAGACACTGCTTTCTTCTCTACAGAAGATGTGGGCTGTGGCCCTTCAAGCTGTTGCGCCTCAGAGATGATCCCATCTATCTCCCTTGCATCTCTTCTGATGCTGCGCAGCCTGCTCCCTTCCTCCTGTAACTCATTCCCTTGGTGGCACCAACTTCTCCAAGACAGCACACCTCCTGCAGGACACAGCTATCTCTCCTGGTATCAGAGGCAGGCCCCAGGCACTTCCCGCAGCCTGAGACTTGCAGGGCTGCATCCACCATCTGAAGCTCAGTCCACATCAAAGCCTCTACCTTAGGAGGGACAGTTGTTCCAACATCTACTGGGGAAACTGCTCTGTGGTAGCTCATCACCACATCCAGGACTGCTACTGTGGCACTGTTTCAAGTGAGTCCCTCTTACTTCGCCGCCCTCTTTGCAAACTACTGCATCTGTTGGCTGTCTCATTACACTGACGTCCCCCCCCAGACTGCAGATGTCTCATTGGCCACATCTTGCAAATTTTGCTCCATGGGCCTTCGGGACTTAGGCAATATAGGCAAAAGTCTTGGCCTCATTGGACTGAACAGAACCCTTGTAATAGATTCCATCTGGACCAGAGTTTCAACACCCATTTAAGCATATGGTAAGTGTAAGGTGAGCTGTCCAGTATTTAAGGCCTTGGTCTCATTTGCTAAAGTAATCTGCCCTAAAGTGATACTACTATGGAAGAAACATACTAAGCAGTCACATCCATGATGGGGGGGGGTGGAGCGGGAACAGGACACAGGGACAACACAACACAGACACACACCCCCCAAACAAAACCAAACATGTTTTTGACAATATTTGTGACTTTGCCAATAAAAAACCCAAACAAACTACATGTTGGGATCACTCTGCACAGTTCAACCTTAAGGAAAAGGAGCTGTGGCGTTGAGCTGCACGGCTTGACCTTAAGGAGAAGGAGTTGCAGCATTGAGAAGTTGGTAAACAGCTGGACATCTGCAGGGCTTGGCCTTGAGGAGAAGGAGCTGTGGTAAACAGCTAAGAAGAAGCAAGAAAAACAGGGACACCTGCAAGCAGCAATCCTGACTGTGTGAGGGGCGCGTGGACAGCGCGTGATATCTTGTATATAGCCAATTACAATAATGTGTATAACAAGCTGTAACCAATCATGAGTGTTTGCGCAGTGACTAAGCGAAAATTATGATATATATTGGAGTCAGACAAGACAATAAACGGCATTGACCTGATCATATTGGTCGTACGCGTCGTGTCCGAGACTTCCGCGTCAACTACAGTTTAAAAAAGTGAAGGCTTTCAACTCTGAGTTTATAGCCAATGCTGCCATAACTTTTCCTTTGCAAGTTTCCATGTATACTCTTTCTTCTGCTTTCAAAAACATGACATCTAACTGTAAGAAGGCATTTGACCAGATCCTCCTCCCTTCTGGCATCACAGTAATAAGGCAGCAACCACAGCAAGCTACCAGAAAGGAAGGCAAGGGAAGCAAGTAGATTTTGTATGGAGATATAGAAAATTGTAAGAGAAAGTACTTTCAGACATGCACTTTAGATTAAATCTTAGAGGGCTAAGTCACTGCCCTTGGCAAAAAATAAAATACAAAAAAAAAAGAAGTAATGCATTTCCTCTTCCTCCTAAGTTTATACAAAGGTTTGACACTCCTGGTCTTTCCAGCCCTCTACCTAGAGACTGATGTTCTGCATTTACTGAGGCTATTTTTCTCAAAATTAATTTTATTTTAAAAAAATATATATGCACAGACACAACAGCTTCACTGCTGGTGGAACAGAAAAGCCTCTTTCATTTTCTTAACATTTTCAGTAGCACTCTACGTTTTTCTCCTTAATGACACAGCATCAGTATATGCTTTTAACTTTTATTTCTTGCCCATAGGTTTCCCTACGGTTTCTGCAAGATGACAGTCATTTTACTTTGGCAGTAACCTTTCAAGATGTAATCACACAGAAGCCAACATGAAACATCTGGACCAAGTAATAAGAACACAGAGAGTAGACTTTTTTCCCCACAGAAAAAAAAAGAGTGGTATGACCATCATCATTTCAGTCTTAAAAAAAATAAGTTAATGGAGTATTAGCTGTAACCTTTTTGTAATACATTAGCCTTACCTCTTTTCCACTCAAATTACAAAAAGGAGCTTCCTAAATAAGCTAGTTAGGCAAAAGAAAAATGTTATCCTCTGTCTATTACATCATTAAAAGTGCCTTTTTTTAAGCTTTGCAACAGACAGTAAAAACACTTTCATGGCATTATGACGGCAAAATGCATGCTAAATGAAAGAGAGAGGGAAGGGGAAAGAAAGGAAAAAGCTTTAAAAGACAGTTATTAGGTACTAAGGAATTCTGCCAGAAAGTTATACAAGTCTGCATATTTAGGAAGACAGCACTTCTGCTCATTGCCCAAGTCCACAGTTTGAAAAAAGTCTCTGTAGAAGGTGCTGCCTTTATACATGTATTTAAGTACAGTTATTTTATGCACACATGTAGTTGTTCTGGTCTAGCTTTGGCATCTCTTCCACAAAATTTTATGTAGCAGAGATGCTGCTCTCCGCATTCCTACTTCTTTCATGATAAAGATCTGGAACTATGCATAGTCTGTGTCAAATTAAATTGATTTGCATCAAGCGTCAAGCAATTTAGGAGCATAACTTTATTTTCAAAAGCATCCAAATCCCTTAGAAGGCTTATTTTTCATTAAAAAAGATAAGGCTTTAGGCCTAAGGCACTTTAGATAATACCTGTTTTTAATGACAAAAGCTTCTTTTGTGAGTTTTTCTAAACAGATTAGACTCTCCCAGTCCCACACTTTCAATCCCCATATTCTCTGGTACAGTTCTACTTTTAACATCATTCAAGTTGAATACAAACAAAGCTTAAGATAGAAGGTTTTCAAAAGATGTAAAACTGAGTACAAGTGCTCTGCGAACAAGCCATTATTCAGCTTTTAAATGTAGTCACCATTGCTGCTTGCACTTCATGTTTCTTGGAAATATTCTTAAATATAAACAGGTAGAGATTTCAAATGAATCTGTTGTAGTGTAGAAAAAGAAATGTGTACAACTGTATTGGTCAGAATTGTGATGTTAGTAAAGCCACAGCATCACATGATTCAATCAGGATTCCTTTGGACGACATGAAGGACAAGAACACTTCCAAGTCACAGCATGTAGTCTGACTTACTATTAGAGGCTAATTTGCACTATAGGAGAGATGATTCTTGTAATAACATTTATATATGAAAACCTGTGTTTCAAGTTCCCTCAACTGCATTGAAACTAAACAGTGTTTTCATTCTTTTTTTCTCTGTGGCAAGAGCAAACAGCATCTCTCAGATGCTTGAATAATACAGACTTAGGAAGAAGTCTGAGTTTGTTGTTACACAGCAAGAAGGATTTTGGTCCTTTGCCTACAAAACTCAGAAGTGAGAAGAGCCAATAAATTATTTGCCCCTCTGTACCTCTGAGTGCTCAGGAAGTTCCTCCATCCACAGCAGGAACCCAAAAATATGAGGTAGTTATGTATTGTGGAATTCATCAGCCACAAAACATTTATGAACCATGACAGTCCAGAAACACACTCTCCCCACTCTGTAAGACCATTTTCATAGAAGTTGTTCTAGACTACTCATGCTCCACACTTACATATGTTAAAACATGAAAACCCCTAAAAATGCAAAAACATACAGTGATTTCCCCCTCCCTCCCCCCTTAAACTATAGTTCATACGGTGCTTTTCCATATACCAAGGGTAAGGTAAAGAACTATGGAAAAAGATATTGCTTACAGCCACTCAGTTACAGCAACGCTCAAACTGTGTCTTAGAGCAGGAGGAATGTACTGTAGTCAGAAATTTGGCATCTAGCTGGCAGAAGAATTTTTCCTTCGCAGCTAACCAGGGTCAAGTGAAAAGCTTGATACATGAAGTTGTCCACAGCTACCCACAAAATAAGACTCCTTGTTCAATTCAGGCATTTTTTTATTTATATGTAGTATTTAATTAGCTTTTCAGAGAAAACCTAATCAAAAAGCTTCTCAAGAAGCAGCCTGGAATCTTGACTGCTCAAGAGAGTTTCAGGGAATGGAAATCAACATAAACTTAGGAACATTAATCCTTGAGGCTGAAGCTCCTCCTGTTTGATCAGGCATGACACAAAGACAAATGGAAGGTGGGATTTACTAAAACCAGATCCCAAAAAATCTGTGTCAGAATGGTTTCCTGCCCAATATTTATGTTGTTTCGCCATTACTGGGGAAGCTCTGTTTCACTAAACCAAAAGCTATAGGAAACCAGACTTAATTTTCTTCACAAGGTACCACTTCTGCTCTCAGTCCAATTTTCATATTATTTCCGTTCAAGAATCGCACCAGCAGACTGGAGCCTAAGAAAATAAAGATAACCTGCACTTTTTGTGCTGCTTCAGCTCAAACAACTGAAAAAGACACACCCAGTTACTATAGAATAGGAGAAGGAATGGGAGAAAAGGCTGAGAGAAACAGCAGGAGTGAAGGACTCACTATTACAGATCAGTGGCATTTTATTTTGAATAAAAATTAGGGCTCACAAGATTAGGATGAAATACAAGACAGGCCCTAGATTTGTTTCACTTTTAAACCCAAAGTTAAATATCCATGCTTTTAAAAACTGAATTTTAAATTTAAAAGCAGAACCGGATACTCTCCTCTCCCTTAAAAGCTGAGCACTACATGTTACTTAAATAATAAACACATTTTACTCATAATTTATGTTCATGCTTCTGCACTCCCAACATAGCAGTGGGAATTCACAGAAGCAGATGGAAAAAGGAGTTTAATTTCCTTCCCCAGCATTCAATATTTTAACATTTACCTGTAAATTAAAATCTGTTATAACAAACACATTGTCACCACTGTCATTTTATGCTAACTACTGATAAATTACATAACTATACACAGATCCTAAGCATGCAGAAATTAAATTGATTACTCTTTCATATTAAACATTTGACTTACTCATTGCATCTCCAGGGTACCATTTGGTAACAATAACTGATTCCATCTTTTTCTGGTTTTTCCACTATTTCCCTTTATTATATATAAATATTTAACACAACAAAACTAGGAAAAAACCCCTCTCAGAATTGCAATTAAATTTGAAGTAGATGGGGCTTCAGGAACTGAAGCAAAACAGAAGGAAACATTCAAGTACAAAAAAGTCGTTGGAAAGTTACGCCACAAGAGAGTAGAACCAAACTTTCTTAATAGAACTAAGCCATTATGAGTTAAGAATGAGTCTTGAAATAAAGAATGGATACAATTTATTCCATACCACAATGTGGGGGGGGAATTAAACTACACTAGAGCTTTGAAAAATACACAGACATTTTTAAAAACCTGGAAATACCGGCTTTTATAACAAGAACATTGAAAAACTTGCTAGTATTTTGACATAATCACTTTTTGAGTGGCAAGCAAATAACCTTCCAGGTTTCTGTGGAACTGCATCCTCTAAGACTCATTCCCACTTTCCTTCCACTCCGCACTAGATCTTTACGAAGATTTTGGCAGTGCATTTTCTAGAAAACAGAATCAGCAGTAGCACAGCAGTTACCTCCACAATATGCAAGTAAATTACAGTAACAATATTTCCTCTGGTCTCCTACTTTCAGAGAAAGACCTAAATTCTTTTCAGGACAGAGAATCCAGCAATTCAACATCTTCTACACACTCACCCCCACACCACCCCCCCTCATCATTGGAGATGAACATTAGACAGGTCATCTGCACTGAAGAAATGGATACTACCCATCCTAGAAGTTCTGTTTTGTGCTCAGCACCAGCACAATGTTTTTAATCAGTGCAGGGGGTGGTAGATCCACAGGAAGGGAGGCTTGGTCTGTATGATCCTTAGAGCTGTTTTGCAGGGCAGGTACACATACAGGTGATCTAGGGAAAGGTATTCCAGGTTTATAACTAACCAAGTGGAAAGAGGCTGCCTTTACAGTCAGCCAGTGGAAAAATGCATGGGAAGACCACACAAAGATGAAACTCTCAAAAAGGAAAAGTAAATCCAGAAGTTACAGAAAAATCTTTCACCCACAGAGGAAAAAAGATGGAAAATTTGATGTACAGAAGAGTTTTTGCATAACTCTGTCTCAGTCTATTACCCCAATTCCTATTCATGCTAATTAGAGCAAGGTCCTTTTGAAGTATTGGTTATCTACGGATATAAATATGAGTTATGCCCATGTTCCCACTTCCCCTGAATAGAGCATACTAAGTATGATGGAAACTATTAGAAAAAGCATTTAAGAAAAAAAAGAAAAAAATCACTACATGGAGTATTGTCTACTCTCATCTTTATTATTCACAGTAAAGGTATTTCATTGCCCAGAAATTATAACTGCATCAAGGAAATCTAGTATCTCAGGCTCTAACTTGCACACTTATAGTTCAAATTTTAGAATGAGTTTGGATGCATGCAAAGTTGTGCCATTAATAAATGTGGTTTTAGATTTACTTCACACACACAACAATAGCATTAGACTTTTACAGAGAAAAAAAGGCAGAAATAAGACTATAGAAACAGGGACATTAGCCGAAATGAATACAAAATATCATTGATTGCATTTCTCTGTGAAACAGTTTCAAAATGTAATGTGCTAACAGAGTAATGTTTTATATTCACATTTAAATACATGATCATACATTCATTCATGTGGAATCAACACAAAAAGCACTATGTTATACATTCAGAGTTGGCAAAGTTTTGAATCTCCACATGTCTTTCCTCAGGTCATTAGTCTTTTACCATTGGTTTAAAACTTGCTATACAATCAGAAATACAGGAGCACGTATGTAGCTCTCTAGAAGGAATAAATCTTCATTACATACCTTGTATTAATAAATATCTATCATTGGGGGAAAAAGAAACTGTTAATAGAAGAACGTTTCAGACTAATCAAGGTGTCCTTGGCCGACTTACACAGCGGTATTTCACATAATGAGGACCATCACAAAGTTTGTGTTCCAAAACATTTTATGTCATTTTAACCTTGCCACAGGCACCAAGGTTAGTGTTAATCACCCCAGTCAAAGCCATTAACTTTGAAAAGCTAAAACGTAAAAAAAGATGTTAATGAACTCAACAAAATACCAGCAGTTAATACGCAGGTTCTTTAGCCAAACTGATTACTCAGACACTGCACAGCATGTGCCTCAGAGTAACAGCAGCCTCGCAGGACACCATGTTCTATAGCGAGAGAACTGATTTACTCTGAAACATCCCATGTGAAACAAACTGGTCAACCACAGGAAAATTTCAATTCCCCTACACCTCCAGTAGTCTAGAGTGTTGTAGGACACCAAATGAATGAAGGTAAATGATCTAATCTGTTATTTACTGTTTAAATGTCTATTCTCTAGATCAGCGCTCTTCAACTTTTTTATCAGGTACTGCATCAATAAAAAAATTTGAGCATGCACCCCCAATATATGCATATTTATTTTTTAAAAGTTATGTACATGTACTACTGTAGTAATACATTATGTACATTCTAAAACATATACAAAAATATAAACTAAAAAGAATGAAAGTAGTAAACAGTATTTTTGATTTTTTTACTTATTAACAGTACAAAAAACCTTTTTGCTCTCCCCCCAAAACAATTTTTTTTTTAATTTAGTTTGTTTTAGGGGGAGTTATGTGATCAAATATGCTGGGTTTTTTTTTTTTTTTTTTCTTTTTTACACAATCTTCGTTTAACACTTCGTGATGCAACAATTCAAAGGCCTGTTTCAAAGCTCGGTTTACTTCAATACTGGTAACAGCAGGGTTTTTTCTGGACAAGTTCTTGTCACATCTGATTAGGACACCCTTGTTTTTACCACGTACTGTGGCTGACAAAGGACTTCTACTAAGAGTAGGACAAGTGTCAGCTCTGCCATTTTCCTGTTGTTCACTTCTGCTCACATTATTAGTATAACATTCAATCCACAGTTTCTTTGCAGGAATCTTTTTAAGACCATTTTGTGAGGGTTAGTTTAGTTAAACACAGATAATATAATCTTTAGATCCACTTAACCGGCCACACATAAACTAAAAAACATCACAGTATGCTTGAAGCAAATGAACAAGTGAAGGCACCATTGTCAACCTCTCCAGATTTTGGAGTATCTGCTCTTCCCTCAGGATACCTTGTGTACCATACCTTGTATGTGGCCATCTGACATACGGACCAAGTGAGGGCACCAATGTGCTTTATTATTAAATATTAGTAAAGCTTAATTTTGGTTGGTTTTTTTTTATCTAAAAAAAATAACATAAATAGAAGGTCAACTATTTTCTCCCACACCCCAACAGATCATCTTGCGTACATCCCAGGGTGTGCACACCTCACTTTGGAGACCACTGCTCCACCTCTCTCCAAACAAGATGCCATGCTGTATTAGCTAATAGAACGACAATGTATTACCCAATACACATACTTCATGCCTGACTGGGGATATTAGCTACACATAGCTCTTCCACAACATCTGGGAGGCAGCATTAGTCACTCTTACTTAAAACATGGACAACTAAGGTCCAAGAAGGTAAAATTAATTGCAAGGCAGGCAAGGAAGGGTGGTGGCATTGCCTCTACATAAGAAATGGACAGAGTGTGAAGAGCTGTCTTTCAGGAATAGCCACAAGCAGGTCAAAAGCTTATGGGTAAGAATCAGGGACCAAGGCAAAGAAGGGAACCTTGTGGCTGGTGTCTACTACAGGCCACCCCACCAAGGGGAGTCTATTGATGAAGTCTTCTCAGTCCAGTTACAGGAGGCATCACACTCACTGGCTCTCGTCCTGCTGGGGGACTTCAGCCACCCCGACATCTGCTGGAAAAGCAGCACAGTGAGCTGTAGGCAATCCAGGAGACTCCTGGAGTGCATGGAGGATAACTGCCTGTGCCAGGTAACAGACAGCCCTACCAGAGGGAATGCCCTACTGGACCTCTTGGTCACCAAAACAAGTGAGCCAATTGGGGACGTCAAGACTGGAGGCAGCCTGGGCTGCAGTGATCATGCACTGGTGGAGTTTGCTGTCCTGAGGGATATGGGCAGGCGAAAAGTAAAGTCAGGACCCTGAAGTTTAGGAAAGCAAACCTCCATCTCTTCAGGGAGTTGGTCAATAGGACCCCCTGGGAAACTGCCCTCAGGGACAAGGGAGCAGAATAGACCTGGCAGATCTTTAAGGATGCTTTCCATAGAGCTCAAGAGCTCTCCACCCCCAGGTGTAAGAAATCAGGAAAGGAAGGCAAGAGGCCAGCATGGCTAAGTGGAGACCTGCTGGGCAAACTAAAGGGCCAGAAGGAAATGCACAGGCAGTGGAAGCAGGGACAGGTATCCTGGGATGAGTACAGGGATGCTGCCCAGTTGTGTAGGGATGGGGTCAGGAGGGCCAAAGCTGAACTTGGCAAGGGATGCAAAGAAGAGTAAGAAGGGCTCCTGCAGGTTATGTCAGCCAGAAAAGGAAGCTCAATGAAAGCATACCCCCCTTGATGACCAAGAGTGGGAAACTGGTAACAACAGATGAGAAGGCTGACATACTCAACAAATTCTTTGCCTCAGTCTTCACCAGCAATCTCTCTTCCCACACCTCTCAAGGGGATGGACTGCAAGACAGGGACTGGGGGAGCAAAGTCCCTCCCACTGTCAGAGAAGATCAGGTTTGAGACCACCAGAGGAACCTGAACAGGCACAAGTCTATGGGACCTGATGAGACACATCCCAGAGTCCTGAGGGAATTGGCTGATGTAGATGCCAAGCCGCTCGCCATGAAATCTGAAAAGATATGGCAGGCACGGGGAG
>NW_010539847.1:45956-46273 GCF_000687285.1 Phaethon lepturus
GAGGAGCCACTGATGTCATCCATCTGGACTTCTGGAAGGCCTTTGACACAGTCTCCCACAACATCTTACTCTCTAAACTGGAGAGAGATGGGATGGATTTGATGGGTGGACTGTCGGGTGGATGAGGAGTTGGTTGGATGGTCACATCCAGAGGGTGGGGCTCAATGGCTCAATGTCCAAATCGAGATCCCCCCTCAGGGGTCTGTAATGGGACAAGTACTCTTTAATATCTTGACCAGTGACATAGACAGTGGGATCAAGTGCACCCTCAGCAAGTTTACAGATGACACCAAGCTGAGTGGTGCAGTTGACAGGCC